>NW_009624790.1:57543-59103 GCF_000690535.1 Cariama cristata | reverse complement strand
AAGTGGTGGGGGGGGGGGGTATGCCAGTGTTCATTTTAACACACAAGAATTTACTGAAGTACTTAAACAAGCATTATTTAGTCCTCAGAGGCTTTCCACACGGATGTGAAGAAAGTAAAACCCGGTACAACTAAATGACATTTCAGCTGGCCAAGACAGATCCAGCCCAACCGTGTTGATGCATTAACATTCTCCAAATCCCAAAACTATTTCTATATCAGACTTCCAACCTTGTCTTAGACAACCTGAATAGTTAGCTATTACAGATCCCATTTGCTTCCTAGGCAAATCAGAACTCTCATCATCACTTAACTGCTTCTTTGTTTTCACTTATGTGTGTATGTATATGTACATATACACACACATATATGGGGGGGGGGAGAAGAGGAAGAAAGAGAGAATATACACACACACCCCATATTTACATATGCATTTAACCAAGAATCAAGGTGGGTACCATGGTAAATGTTAATGCACACGGCAATACTTTCACATACATGGAAATACGGTGTTGTAAAGCAAGCTCAACAGTAAGTAATGGAAAAGCAACTGCTCAGCAACAAGCAAGACACAGAAGCCTGGCAGCATGCACATGTTCGCAGTATTACAAGGTTCATCTCTACCTGCTCCCACCACCCCTCAAAATAAAAAATAATAATCAGCTTATGATTTCACACCACTGCCCAGATAAATAACCTGACAGACAGGGAAATCAGACCAAGGTAACTCAAAACAGAAATCCCCATTTCATTGTGCGTTAGTGCTGCAGTCAGGAGCTATAACACTGCATGGTATGGCATTACCATTGGTATTACTCGGCAGAGTTTCTAAAGCCCAGGCTAACACTAACAACGCCTGTCATTAGTATAACTTCTTCAATGTGTCCTCCAAGAAACAATGACTTTAGGCCAGATTCAAAAAGTCTTTTTCCATAGCACAGCAAGAGGAACAATAAAAACAGGAGTGGTTAGATATTTGAGGTGAAAGACAGTCATGCCTTCTCACAAGCAGCCTTTGGCATCTGACAACCTGAGATCATGCACTATGTTCAAATGCAAAAGAAATCCGGTAATTTAAACAAAACTAAAACCCTCAACAGTTCAAGAGTATTAAATTTAGAAAATAAAACTCATGGCTTTTAGATCAAGCTACACAAGACAGAGCTAGGGTAAATTTCTCCCCTTTCAAGGGCTTGTAACATCATATGGCAGGACTCTGCAAGCTGAAGCTAGTATTTCAGCAACATAGCACTTGCAACTTTTATATCTAAGTGTGGCTTGTTCTTTTAAAGTAGCCAAGAACTAAACTCACACTCTGTTTAAACAGGCAGAAAAAGTGCTCTGTGCCAAGGAGGAAGTTATAAAGTAGGTTTTGTACATGGGAAACAAGTTGGGAAGCAGAGGGACAGATCCGCTGCAATCAATTCTCTAACGAGTAAGAGAAAAAGCACAGTGTAATGGGCAGCACATTGGAGCTGTAGGCAGGAGGTTGCGGTTCCACTGCTCACTCAGCTGAAGGATCCCTTGATAAGGGCTGAACAATTCAATTCCTTCCATTCCT
>NW_009624790.1:26026-57521 GCF_000690535.1 Cariama cristata | reverse complement strand
TTTGAAGATTACAAACCCTTGGAACAGCATTCGCCATTTACTTTGAACATAGCCCCAGAGCAAAACAGCCCCATTTGAGGAAAAGATGAATCACTGAATCACTTGGTGGTACCTATATTTCTGACTGCCAGAATGCCTTCATAACTAAATTATATTTACAAACCTAAATTATAGCTGGAGAAAAAAAAGTTCATCCAGATTAATACTACCCAAATAGACTTCACATAAAAGACGCAGTGATGATGAGGTATGCAGGGTTGTGATCAGCAGCACGAAGTCCATCCAGAGGCCAGTCACTAGTGGTGTGCCCCAGGGATCAATACTGGGTCCAATCTCTTCTATCATCCTCATTAACAACCTGGATGATGGGACAGAGTACACCCTCAGCGAGATTACAATGAAATAAAACTGGGAGAAGTGGTTCATACGCCAAAGGTTTGTGCTGACATCCAGAGGGACTTCAACGGGCTGGAGAAACAGGCTGATAGGAATCTCAAAGTTCAGCAAAGGGAAATGCAGAGTCGTGCCCTTGGTGAGGAGTAACTCCAGGCACCAGCACATGCTGGGGCTGACCGGCTGGAAAGAAATTCTGCAGAAAAGGCCCTGAGGGTTCCAGTGGACACCCAGTTGACCATGAGCCAGCAATGTGCCCTTGCAGCAAAGAAGGTCAGCAGCCTCCTGGGTTGCCTTTTTTAGCGTTGCCAGCAGTTCAAAGGAGGTGAACCTTCCTCTCCCCCTTCTGCTCAGCCCTGGTGGGACACATCAGGGGTGCTGTGTCCAGTGCTGGGCTCCCCCTTTTAAAAAAGAGCCTAAGATCACAAAAGTCCTGCTACATACTGAAGAAAAGTTATGGCAATCTAAGCAATCCAAGTTTGGTTTGAGTAAAATACAGGCTTTTAGAAACAAATAACCATAGTGTGAAATTTTATCAAAGGAGACTTTTTGTGTTTCAAAAGCAGATATTTTCATTCTGCATTCATCTTTTTGTTAGTTATTGAAAAACATTAAAAGCAATTATGCAGAGCACTATATAATTCTCAAAGGATTCAGACTAAATACTTTTTCAAATGCAAACAAGACATTAATCACAATAGGTACAAAATCTTTGGTTAACAGCCACAGACTATATTTATTTCAGCCACTCTCATTGAATGTCAAAAATGTAACAGAAATGGTTCAAAAAGTTAACATGGGTAAGCTAGTCTGAAAATATTTTGTTTCACAAACTGTGTTTAGATTTGTGACTGCAGTTCAACATGGTAAGCAAACATGAAAATACAGAACTGTCAAAGGACAGAAAGGAAACAAAGCCAATGACTAAATAACACTGAACTGCAATGTCAAGAGGACTTGAAAAGAGAGGCCTAGAGAATTCATTTTGTTTGACAGATGGGGAAACATGGCAGAAAGAAACACAAATTAAAAAGCATCTTACTACACCAACCATGATCTCCTCTGTTTAAAACTGCATGTAAATCAAGAATATTGAGAAATACTGTTCCAGCCATCAACAGCAAAGTCAGTAAACTATCTTGAATAATAATATAACCAAAATAAAATATACATGAACTGCTGAAGATCTTTTCTCTGCAAGATATTACAAAGAATGCTATTTTTTGAAGTATTTCAATGAAAACCAAAAATTTACATGTGCCACACTTACACATTTGTATCAGAAAGCAGTTCAGAATAATGAAAGTCTTATTAGCTGAACAGTGGCAAGTTTGAGGTACCTGGAAAGGTATTAATTCAGTAAGAATAAGTTCAATTTCTGTTTACTTAATTATTTTAAACTTCCCAATTTATTTTATTTTTATCTATCACAATCATAGTATCAGGTGCCAGCAGGAAATACCACAAACTTTGTCAAAAGTTTCCTCTGCCTCAGAAGAAAGATGTTCATACAGTTCTCAGTCTCCAAACAACTACTTAGAAACTGCAGTCTGTGTTTCCAACACCTCCTCCATATTTTGTCATAAGAATATACTCAAGGGGACTGAAAAAAAAAAAATTTCCTTCTTTCTGTATGAAGTCTGAGCCACAGTGTTGCTTGTTAGAGAGCATTACTGTATCCGCATAGACACAGAGCTTGTGGTGTGTGTGCACAGGGTCCTTAGCCATAAAACACCAACTAGATTACGTTTGGTTTTTTTCTACGTAGTAAATCATTTCAGTTACTGTTTAGCTTAAGAGTCTAATACACCTTTTCTACAAATAATCTTTCTTGAGTTTCTACATCTAGAGTTCAGGGGTCTTGGAAATCATGTCCCACTCTTTTGGCGGCTGGAAGAGAAGATTCCACGTGAAAAATGGCCTCGCCAGGGTGCTGTGAGTTAGAAACACTCAACAAATTGACAATTGCACTACCAAAACTTCAGTGTGGGAGAGCTGAATCCACAATGATTTCACAAATCCAGACTTCCCTAGGGTCTCGGCATCACCCAGTCCACAGTAAACTCTACCATTTCTGCAATGGACCACCATTCAGTTAGATTTTTAGGTAACCGCCTAAATTAGCTATATGATCACTCCAACACAACTGAAACTTTGCCCATTCCACTGTTGTCTTTCAAAGAAGAGGAGCCCTGCTGTTCTCCTCTACTCCTCTATCGCCACACGGTCATGTGGCAATGGAAGTCTATCCTCAAGGCCTTCTTTCTTAGGCATTTCTTTGGAAGCACGAGGATGAACAGAAATACTACCCCAGGCTTAAAAGATACGCCAATTAGCTTTTAAAATCAACTTCCAAATTCTGTTTTGGAAAGCAATTGCTGATCACATCATGCTGGTTCTGGTAACCAGGTGTTGTTTTAAAAGACAGCTATAAATATACAAAATACTCTCCCAATACTACTTTTCTATGTAAGCAACTGTAGCTGCTACAAGGAGGCTATGTAATTAAGTCCCAAAGGGGAGAGACTTTTGCACAGCCACAAAGAAGAGATCCACAAATGGAAGAGTATGTACACAGAATAGTCTTTGTTAAGACCTGCTCCCTGTTACACAAGAGTTCACAAACTTTTGATCCAAAGTGTTTCTAAAATTACTATCTCTTTTACTTCTCCTTTCAAGGACAAGAGCAATAAAGAACTTGTTTTCCAATGCTGCATTTCACGTGCAAGAATTGCACTTGATCTTTGCTTGATTTTGAGAAGTGTGACAATTTTTCTCCAGAACTCAAGCGTAATATTCAGATCTAGAGACCAGGGTCAGATTTAAGTGTTTATTTGTTTCCTACTTACCTTCTAGTTGAAGTTGATTAACAATTCACTTTCTTTTTTTGGTAAGTTATAGAAGGGGGTATTTCTTTTTCATGGAACCGATATGGTGATGAAAAAAAAGACAGAAGGCAGAGACGGTGCCTGATGAGCAACATCATTAAAAGTGCTTGATGAACAAAAAGAAAAAACACTACATTGACTTTACAGACATTTCGCTTGTTGTTCCCCTACAATTTTCATTAGCAAAACTTTCCAAAATGTGGTTTTGTTATGCTCCTGAACCATGAATCACAAGTACTAAAATTTTTTTTAACAGATACCAAACACACATCAGCTTTAGGACAATCCTGTAACTCAAATGTGGCAAGGATAGCACATGGTTTTAAGCATGTCAGCAGGTGCAGGAACACAGAAGCTAAATTTCTGACCTCCTATCCTGCACAGAGGTGATGGTTGCTGTGCAGAGACAAAGACAGTGAGCCACAGAAGTGTCCCAATGATCAATTTCCTTCCACAACCAGTAACGGAATCACCCTACAGGATCTCTTCTTGAGATTCACAATTGCAATACCAAGCATACCAAATTATTAGGTGAAGAAACATCAACAAGCTGAGGCTTCTTCAACTAAAAGATTATTTTAAACTGCAAACAAATTTTAACAGCAAATATGTAAGATATTAAATTGCATGAACTATTAATAAAGAAATATGAAAGTAGACAATGAGTTTACATGAACAAACAAAACCTGCTCAGTTTAGGGTTACATTATCTTTACAAGCAAGCTTAGTGTAAGTCAAATTGGATCAATACATGAAACTATAAAGTATCTTATTGAAATATAGTTTAAAAGAAAAAGATATTTAATATGAGACATTACAATGCTTCTTCAGGTTATAAAAGGGTTCCTTTATCTCCAAAGACCCACAACATGTTTAAAACACATTCTGAGTTTTATTTCTCACAGTGTTTGATACAAAAAACAAACCAGAAGGTTGCCCTAAAGATAAATGAAACATCTGGTGAAACATGTAATAAGCTTCAGGCTCACATCTGCTACTGAAGTTAGTATTCCCGCACCATAGCTACAAGCTCTATGCAAAGCTCTATAAGAATAACTGAGAACAGGGAGGATTATAAGAAACATTCCTCAATCTAAATTGATATTTCCTCTTCCATCTGAATCAACATTGTGCTTCCATATGTATGCATTAATGTCCAGTGCTAACCCTCGGTGGAAAATAATTTCTGAAAGTAAAGTTATCTCATGTAAAACCTATCCTATTATTTTATATCATAGGGGGCTTCAGGCAGCTTTATGCATATGCAACCATTTATCTAGGCATATTTATATACATACATATACATGTGCGTATATCAAGATAAAGCTAGATATACATAGATATATATAGTTTCCACTAGTCTTAGACCACAAGCAAACTTAAAACAATTAATTCATCCATACGTCATTACATTTGACAAAACTTCTTTGTAAAAAAAAGAAAAGGTAGATGGTAAAAGGCATAGCTATTGTAATTACATAAAAGTGAAGGACCAAGCATTTTCAAGTAGTAACTGATAAAACTGAACGTAAGATATTTCCTAAGGAATAAACTATGTGTAACTCACATTCCTGTTTCTATAAGAAGGTTGCTCAATATTTATCTTTTTTTACCCATTCACTTCTAAACTTTCAATTTCTTCCATAAACAACGACAGCAAAATGTTTACATTTAATGCCAACATAAATTGCTTTGTATTTGTGATATTTTAAAAAGACCCTTTTGTGCCATGGAGAGTTTAGAAAAAGGCAGATATCTGCACAGCAGGGAAAAAACCCACTTACATTTTGCAACAGCTGTGAAAGATCAGTCCTCCAGAGTAACTGAAATCAACAGCAAACTGAGAAGTGTTTAGGAAATAAAATGTTTCCATCACCTCATACTATCATTCACTTCCATTAGTACTGATGAAAGAGAGACTGGATTTTACACAGTGTTATAAATGGTAGGAACATTACTGACAGTGGAAACAGAGCTTGGTCACTAAACAATTCTAACATCAAACCTGGGACAAAAATCAGAAGAATGAAAACCCTAGCGGTCATTTGGTTAGTCAAACTTAGAAGATGAAGAAGTGATACCCAGACCCAAACTTATTTTTCTTGGATAAAAATTTCATAGTAGAGCTGAAAGCAAATAAAACGTTTAATGCCATCACAGGAACACTGAAACTTTTCCACCAAATAGACCACACGTTAACACAAACTGTGTTGCAGAGAACTCTCAGTATAGGGCCCTTTTCTCCCTCTTATCTTTGCATAATAGCCTTTATTATAATAATTGAAAAAGTTTTACATGTACTTAATGCAAGACATGACAGAAACTGAATGTAATGTGGTCAACTAGGGAAAACAGAGATTAAGAGCTGGTCATGGAAAATGTGGTGGAGTAGTGTCATGATATAAATCACGCATGATACCAAGAATCTATCACATACAAAGACAACTGCGATACCAAGCATACCAAATTATTAGGTGTTGATATTAGGCTTGTGTACTGCTCCTTGACACTCTGCAGAAAAATGATGAAAGATTCCAGGAGAAGAACAGATAAAGAAAGGGACCACCTCTCACAAAACGAAAACTGATAGGCAGAGGGGGCACTTGCATTTATTCAGTTTTAAGAAAAAGCACGCAAGTTTCAACTTCTGTTCCAAATAGTCTATCTTGCAATGTGACTTCGAAATATTTTTAAGACAAGTGTGATGCAAAAGGTTTTCATAACTCAAATCAGCTGAGGGTGGGGAGTGAGGGGTAGGGGGGTGAAGGAAACACCAAAACACCAAGCCAGTACAAATGACCAAAACGTTATTCTGACATGGATAGCCCTTTGAAATTTGTATGCTGGGCTCTATAAATCATTATCTGTTTACACTACCTTGTCCACGTACAACAGTTTGGAGGAATCTCAAGCAAAGTATCATTTAAAGATAAATACTCAGCTAACCTGCCTTTGTGAGCTCAAATTTAGTTCTTCCCTTAATGAGACACATCAGTTGCTCGGCTTTTCTACATAATTTGACAAATAAATCTACAGCTGTGATACAGATAATATTTTGCTCAGGCTTAATTCAGAATTACTGTATCTGACATGTTATCTAGATATCTAGTTAAAACAAGTCACCCCAATAGTATTTACAGCTCTTGATCATTTCATGATAAAATAAACTCTCCCCTGTGTTCAAAGACAACAAAATAAATAAGAAGGGAACAAAAATGATATTGTTTCAAGTTACGCTCAATCCTATCTACCACAAATTGCTGCTGAAATGGGTGGTCCCTACTCATTACTCCTCTTCCTCCAGCTACATGTGCAGCATCAACTTGCTGGATTCACTCTCCAGCGGATCAACAAACTAATCTGACTCACTTTGTGGTCACGCAAAGGCTAAATCCTACGCAAGGGAGGAGGCAGGAACATGCAGCCAAGCACACAGAGGCACAGTCGGGACCCCTCCCATCCCTTGGCTGTGAGATGAGATTACATGTATTATGAAAGTCCACCTGCAGACGACAAATCACTCCTCCTAGAATGAACAGTATCATAACTAGAAACACTCAATCAATTTTTTTGTTTTGTTATACATCACTCAGAAAACCTGTCCTACTAAAATAACAAAGAAGGGGTAAATTACATGTTACAGTTAATCTACCATTCTTGAAACCATCCAACTTAATCAATACACTGCTGCTTCCAGGCCATAATATAAATGCCTCTGTTACCTAAGATTTGCTTTGCCAGGGAGTAAGCGATGCTTGAATTACAAAATTTAACAGCCAAGAGACTGCTGTAAGAACATATTTAAATTAAACATTACCTACAAAGGTCTCCCTGTAACAACGATCACTTGCTTCAGAAATGGCAGTGCAATAAAATGGCCTGCTCTTCTAGTAATGTGTGCCCTAACAAGAGCTATAACTAATTAGAAAGAAACTTAAATAGCATTAAAATGATTTAAAGTCATCCAGAACTTACAGAATTTATCAAATACTACATATGTACAGGCTTACTTTGTTTTTCACATCCAATAAACTGAGAAAAGATTGTAAAACTCAAAGCAAGAGCCCTGTGACATTTTCTGGAAATTTTAATTCACTAAAGTTTAGAATATGAAGGACAAACCTGTACTCAGAGTGTTCTACATATGGATATGAGATTTATGCAGCAAATGATTAAAAAGGAGTGTCACAATTCCGAAAGAATAAACCTTTTCTTAAAAAAAAAAAAAATCTCCTGTGTAAAAAGTAAGCATTTGCTTTGACAACTAAAACAGACATTTTGGGGGGCAGTGTGTATTAATACAGAAAGTACTGTAACAATAAAGGAAAGCTCCAAAACAGTTTTGAAATAGAAAAACATGCAACAGAAGACTGTGCTAATACTCAAGGTCTACTGGCTGCCTGGAGTTAGAATTACTGGATTTGAGTATTTTTTTTATATAATCAAATTATTAGGAAACAGTTCCTCTGAAAAGTTATATAGCCACGTAGAGTTATAGGGTTTGGAAATGTTGACATATCTTGCTTTAAGTCAGTCTGCATTCTTCTCCCCATCCTGCAGCGCATGCAAACCACTCCCCTCATACACACAGCTTTGTGCTGCTGTCAGCAGGTCGAGTAGGATCAAATTATGCAGAGGAAATAATGGTACATGTTGTATTTCACTCTATGACCAATTAACATCTACATGAAGTAAGTCAAAGCATCAAAGAAATGTCTTCTCCTCTGCAGAACTCTATAGGGACAAGATGAATCACAAAGAATATTATTCAAACTCCAACTGTGAATTGCATTTCTTGTGAGAAAGAGAGAGAATAGAAGTTCCTGTTCTTGGGAGACTGGTAAAATAGTAGAACAATTAGAAGAATTGAAGCATATATTTAACTTTGCAGCAAATGCAGGATCAAGTCCCCAAATTAAGTTTGATCCTTCAGATTAGATCACATGAGTTTTCCCATAGCACCCGCTAACACCTCCATGCCCTTTCTAGAGAAGTGACATCTTTGAGCATCTTCCTATTCAATGAATGCTACTTCACCAGCTCAGGCTTTATACCAACAGTTTGAATGACCTTATCCCCATTTCTCAAAACCTTTCAATTTTCTCTTTAAATAGTACAGCTGATAAAAACTAGTCCGTATATTTTCATCTTCTTCCCAGTTTGCCTTCCTCCTTAGTTTGACACTTCCGACTGCTCATTTTCTTGTCAATCCAAGCAAACTTCACTTTACATGAAAAAAATTGCACCTTGGAATACATCTGCTTCTGTTGATATGTAAAGCCCACTAAATATACTGCTTACAGTCAGTACGTGGGGATCCTCTCAAGTTCTATCCTAGATCGATCCTTAAGAGAAGTCAATCCCAACTTAAAAAACACAGCCATTCCTATGTAACAGGAACAACAAATGGGCAGTTAAGCGATTCAGTCTCTTGGTATTTTCTTGATTATAAATCCGACATTTGCTTTCCTTTGGCTTTGACCAATGTACTAATAATTTCTTCATATCAATTCACAAAGTTGATACAGATAGTTCTCCTATAAAACACCTTTAATACACTCTAACACAGTACTAGGAAGACCGGAGCAGAAGGGAAGAGGTGTTACAGTTATAAAAGATGTAAGCTGATCATCCACTTTTAAGGTTTTCATGTGCCTTTCCGTTTTTTGCATGTCAATTCTCATGCATTACTGACAGACAGGCTCATTTCCTTTTTGCTGTTCCCACACCCCCTATACTCATCCTCATTATCTTTTCGCAGTATTGCAATTAAACTTATGAAGAAAAGCACAAACACTGCCCTTTTTACTTATGAAGAGTTGTCCAAAACTAAGTCCTGCAAGTCCTTCCGATTATTTTTTGAGAAACCACTGCTCTGTCAGGATGCTTAAGAAGCTTGATAAAAGTCTATTAATTTACCACCTTTATTTTAATATCCATGCTCAAGTTGCTAATTCTTCCAAGCACGACAACATGGCAGTTGGTGCATCACACAAATGCAATGTGATCCCTTTCTAGCTTGTGAGAAACATTCACCTATGTAGTTTTTAAGAGAGGACAAAATCTGTGAAGCAAAGCTTTATTTCAGCGCTGGGTGCATGGGAGATCACCTCTGTGATCCTCCTGCTTGCACACTGGTTAGTCTCACTTCCACATATTTATTTAGGACAGTCATTCATATTCATGCCATTTCTCAGAAGTCTTATACATATTCAAATTATTTCCCCAAAGTTATTTACATCTATACCCTCCCACTTGCATCTGCACACTGTTCTCTAGGGGGCTTCTTTGAGGGTTGTGGGGTGAAGGCTCAAAGTCTTCCTCTTGGTTGAACTCCTTATTCCAGTGCCTGTGCTGTATTGTTTCGGTTATATTACAAATCCAAGTTGACAGTTAATCTTCTCTTTCTTTCATATAAGGGCAGGAAGGTGACAACTTGGTAGAGACTAATCATGGCTAAGATAAGTGGTGTCAGTCAAAGCAACTTAACCCTATACTGAAATACACATTACCCTGCCTCCATCCCCATACTTGGGTACCTGGAAATTTACATTCTTTCCAATCACTGATCTGTTACCGCTTAAGCAAAACCACAATATTATTTATCATGTGGCTTGACAAATATCTTAACAGAAATAAGCAAACATATAGCAACTCCTTTGGGTTCACCTTTCTAATACAGGTTTTCACTGGTACACCACCAAATGGACATTGCAGGGAGGAAGACACTTTCCTATATGCTTAGGAACTGAAAGAGTCATTTACTGCTTCAGAGTCACTTAAATGTAATTTATGGGAAAAAGACTGAAATCTGTGAAAAATTAGGGAGCACTTTATGAATGACTAAAAATCCTCTGAGACATCCAGCTTTTAGGCACATAACAAACAGCAGAGAAAACATGTTTGTGTTTGAATGGAGACAGTTCATTAAACTGCATACTAGGAAGGCTGAGGTACCATAAGGACACAAATAGTACAATATTTTTTAAAAACTGTTTCGGTATATAATTTAAAAAAAACAACAAAACAAAACACACTCACAGATACAGTCCCCTCCATCTCACCAGAACACTAAGTACATTTTGAACTGTAGTTGCGCTTAAACAAAGAACTCATGAGGGGTTTTGCCAGAAATCAAAATGTATCAGCCAAAGCTCAGGAAAAAACTTGATTCAAAGCTAGTACCTCATTTTAAAACACATAGTGTTACACTGAAAGTTTGTTATACCTTGAAAAGTAATTTCCCTCTCTAGTAAAATACAAGATATCTCACCTTATCCGCTCTTCACTTCCATGTTTCTGTGAGGGTGTAACACAGTACTGCCTTATAAACTTGGAATGAAAAATTATCATCTCCTTCAGTAAATACTTTCAACACTGAAGAGGTTAGTTATGCACTGCTTTAAGTATTTATTTTTATCATTTGTTGCTTAATTCCATTCAGTGATGTGCCTTTATTATGGTCAGATCACAGATATTCACCTTCTCATTCTGGGTGAAATGTCAGTTGAAATCTTCCCTGCCACCAAATCAGCTACTCTCTTTGAGCTTCTTCCTCTTATAAATGAAAAGTGAGCCTAGGGAGATCTGTCTCCATAAAACAAATTTGGTCTCTGAGGTATTGTCACGGGACATTCACAAGCTACTAGCCCATCCTTCCTCCACCTCTGTAAACTGCTCCCTTTGTCTGCAATTGCCCACCACTTCCACAGCATCTTTAGCTACCAAGGCAACCAAAAGACTATAGAAGTACCAGAAAAACCCTACATGTTACCTTCATGTAATTAAAGAAAGTCAAAAAAGGAGTTTGAATTACAGTAGGATCTCTTCTGTCCACAGTGTTGTGTTGAGTGTGACTAGATTAGGGTCAACTCAATTTGTCAGTGTCCTTTCTGTCAATCATCTGAGATTAGTAAAATTTTCAGAACTGGGTAGGTAGCTGTCTTATTCTAAAGAAATGCTTAACAATCCTGCTTCAGTCTGCCCGCTGCAAGGAACAGAGCAGTTACCAGACTTCATTCATCATCTTCTGTGGAATTTTATACAAAATAACTGAAAATCTGTTGGGTTTTTTTAATTATTTTTTCCTTCCCATTGGTCATAATTGACTTACATGAATCACACGGAAAAAAAACTTAGAGGAGTCATTAATTAATTACACTTAGAAAAGCAACACATTAAAATATTTCTAAAGATTTTACTTTTCCCTCCTTCAGTATCATAGTGAGAACCACAAGCTTTATTTATTTTGGAATGACTTACAACCTATTTTCCTCTAGCTGGTTATAATATTGTCCACTGTCTTCTAATAGCTGTGAAGTATCCTTTTTTTTCAGTAACAAATTACACAATAATAAGCAAGTCCACTCTTTTTCTTTCTTTTTCAACTTCCATGAAGGTCATCCAGCTATAGTAATTTACTGCAATTTATTTTCTTCTTATGTGTAAAGAAAAAAAATATTCCTACAAAAAAGAGCAGACAGAGCAAACACTGTGACTCTCATATCTGTTCAGGTCTTGCTCTCCAGCTGGTATTAGAATGACACAGTTAAACATCTTGGACAAAATTTTAAAAACCGTGTTTCTGTTGGGGAGAAGGGACAGCACTATTTACATGCCCAGTTTTCACATAAGTTATGTTTAAAATAAAATCTGGCCTGAAACATCAGAATACTAGTAAGTATGGCATGCCAAAAACACATACCACCATCTGATGGCACCTCAAATAGATTCATCTAGTCATTAACTTCATACGTATCCTGAAGTGACAATATTTTGTATAAACAGCTCTCTTGCTTAAGAAAATAATCTGGTTTTGTTGAGTAAAGCAAACATCTTTCCTAGTATGTAGACAGATCACCTTCCATAATATCTATACAGTACACTAAATTTCTGTAATCTGTACCTTATATATGTTTATCATGAAATACTGTCTACCATGATGGAACACACAATGATAAATTGTTTTTGGTAATTTTTTAAAAGCATACAAAGCATGTTCCTCAGGAAAAAAAAGGGAAGGGGCTGGTATGCTTATAGCTCTTCATATGAAGAACTACCTAATGCTCAAGAAATTAAACATTTCACAGCTATTTCCTTCATTTTTAGAAAAGGAACGCTGTGGTTTAATATGAAGGGAGAGGATTGGTCCATGAAAGCTTGAGGGAAAAAAAAAAATCTTTTTTAATAGAAGACACAAACTGAAAATAGAAATTACTATTAAAAAAGAAATCACCAAATGTTCTAGAATAGATGCCCATACTTTGATTTGGTAGTACTTATGTAACTGAAGAACTGAAAATCAGATTAGGTGACACAAGGCAAAATATTACTATCCTCTTCTCACCCAAAGCACAGACTATTACCAATTTATGGTGAAATACATTCCTTGCTGTCAGGTATTCAGCAATTGTGTTACTGGGAGCCACAGAAAAGCCTACGTGAAACAACATATCTGTATTTCTGGCATGATTAAGGGAACACATGTATTAGGTTTTCTTACAAAAGTTCTCTCTTAGCTTAGCAGCAGGAGCTATTTTAAAGAATTACGCATTTCCCTCAATGTCAAAAACTTGCAGGTCCTTAGGGTCTCTCATGGAGGTAAAATAATCACTTAGCACACAGTTCATCAAATTTCTCAAATGCTATTTTCATGCCTTGAATCAAATCCTTCAATTTTTACAATGCAGGAAACAAACGTACCCATTTTAGTCTTATCTTTATGAAGAGACTGTGCTCAAAAAGAAAGACCAATACTTTGCCTTATAACTTCTACTTCCCATCACCATTTCACTCCCAGTAACACAAAACAACAACAACTGGCACCACAGTAAATTCTCCTCCTCTCTCTCTTTCCTTCTTATTGCTTTCTCTTAGCCAATTTAATGCCCACATTTCTTACCATTGTCCCTGCTGCTTAAGCTTTGCCTGTTTACTTATGCAACTCTCATCGAATGAATAAAGAAGTAGTAAACTATCATCTCGTAAACACAAAAGTAGTAAGCCATCATCTGCGTTTCTCTTAAGCATTACTATCTTGATACGTTCTGCCAATCCTTCCTTGCCTTTCTATTTACTCCTAGGAACCAGGGCTAATCGATCTAAAATTTTCTTCAAAAGACTATTAAAGACATTCTTTTTCTCAGTATAAATTGTAGGTAAACATTACCTAGTAGCCCATTTTTACTTAAAATTAATAACATACTTGGTCTGTTCAAGTCGCAGTATGAAATGTTTGGTACATTTCTATTACTCGGCAGAATGGACTAGTAACACTATTTGACTGCTATGGTATCAGTTAATTACCACATAAAGTCTTTATGATATAGAAACATATAACTCCCATTACATTATATAAAAACTATTTATCAATAAAAATAGGAACATCTACTGCTAACAGCAATGTTTGTTAAATAATGAAAATGTATTTATTTTTGAAGTATAAACTAATACAATGTAATCTTCAGATCAATATTGAGCTGCAGTGAGGCTACTACGGTCTTACTCTACTTGGGAGTAAAATCTAATTAACTTGCACTAAAAGCAGCAAGTTCAGTTTTTAAAAAAAGAAAAAAAAAATCTCCTCCAGGGTTGAATCATTAAATACTAAAAACTTCATTTCCAGCCCACTGTGAAGGGAAACAGCAAATATATGTTTTGAATGGCTCAGCTAGATTATTTTCTGAAAGACAATAAAACGACCTGCAAAGAGGTACGTTTTCTTGGGCATTATTATTTTGTGAACTTTTTTGTAGAAGGGGCAAAGCAAATAAATCTGTCCTTCAAATGAATCATCTAAGCTTTTAAAAGAAGTCTCTTCATATTTCTGGGGTTTTCGGCATCTTTTAAAAATAATTGTGTAAGCATTTGGGAGGCCCTTCTACTTAGCATGATACCAATTTAAAAGAAGGAAATAACATGTTTTTTTGCCAGATTCCAAATCAACTTGATGTCCAGGCCAGGAACAAAGAACCACCATGCTCTCAGATAACAATTTAATAAAATTTGAGGCATCTGAAGTAGCAATCTTTACCTCAGCATGACACTCACAGGCATCAAATTTAATAAAATGACCCCAATAAAAGTTAATCAGAAGTGTTTAAATGTATTGGTAATAAAACAAATTTTATGGCCAGCAGAGTCAGTTATCTTCTATGTGACAAATTAACTGAGCTCTGAAAATGGGTGATGCATCAGTACTATTTCAACAATGAAAAACGCATGCAAGTCAGTTGGGAGAAAAACCACACACAGAAGGAGCACATAAATGAATAAAATCCCCACAACAACATACATTTTGTGCTACACAGAAGAAAAAAACAACCAAAGGTGTTTGTTGTTCTTCAAGATAACCATAACTTTACTGAGGCTACAGCAACAGGTACTCCAATAACACCTGCTCTTTAATGACATCCCAAATGCAGAAAAGTACCATCCAACACTAGAAGAAAACAGTCATGGTCAGAAGGTTTGCAGGTATACTTACAAGACATGGAATTAATTCTGCTCAGCTACCATGCAAGTTTGAACCCTCACTAGTATGAACATCTGAAATTTGTAACATACCTAATGTGACCCTAATTAACTTCCTTGGAGTTAGGATGATAAGCTAGAGCAAGTTGGTTAATATTACATGTATGCAATACATTACACCAGTAAAAGCATCATTTTTAAAAACAGCATCAGCAGACACATCTAGCTCAAAACCACTCAGTTTGTTGCTTTTTGAACTTAAAGATGGCAAGTCTTCTCCCTGGAAACAATCCATTACCTTTCCCATCACAACAGTCATACTTGTGCCATCTAAAAAGTTTCTAAAATTGTCTCCTGTAACAAAGACAAGCTTTGTACATTCGTTTCAAAAGATCTCTCTAAGAAACTAGTTAAACAATGTTCAGCTCTGGTTGCTCTTATTTTAATGAAGTAGTACTGTATAGCTTTGCTAAATGAGATGTGGATCAGAAAAGCAGTAGAATTAAACAGTAGGTTTGGAGTAAAAAAAAGAAATACGTAAATAATAAAAATTTTGTCTATCTTGAATACTTGATCTTATGATTTTGCCTTACAGCATAAGATGCATTATTGCCTATTAAGAAGCAGAATTAAAAATACTTTATCTCATGAGGCAACAACAGCTGAAAAGAAAGATTAAAACCAATTATCAATCTTGTCAAGTCTAGAGTATCTTAAGGGAAAGTCCTGTTTACTTTTTTCTTTCCCTTCTCCAAAACTGAGGTCAAAAACTGTGTTTTACTTATTGAGCACATGGCTACTACCAGCTTTTTTTCACCACCTCTCACTGTCCAGTGTCTTAAAACCAGAAGAAAGTCACTACTAACAAGAACTGGTACATGTAATAAGGAAATCAAGTTTCATGAAGTTGAGGGTTGTGTATGCAGTGTCGACTTTTAACCTTGTATACTTCAAATCAGAATATAAATTGTCATAGTTCCAAAAAATTTTGAAGCACTTTTCTATCTTAAGGATTACTACTCTCAGTCATCATTCTAAAGATAGCTTTTTATATATGCTGCTACGAAGGATGCAGCCTATAGCACTGTTTCCCTAAAAGAAAAATTTAATTTTCATATTCTAACACCTCTTTAACCGAATACCAGATGTATTCTTTCCGGGTACATATTAACTTCTACTTACTCCTGTCTTTATAACAGTATAGACAAGCAGGAATTTTATACAGACATGGTCAAAACAATTTAAAAAATAGCTCTGATTATTTTACTCCTAACATGAAAAAAAGGCCCATTAGGAATAAACTAACTGTGAAAGTTTTCTTTGGGCCACAGAGAGGTGCATTCATACACTAAAACAAAAATGTAATTTTATTTAATGCTTCTAAGTTCTAAAAAAGACAAAACCATGCTTTAACATGAGCATTACTGGTTAGCAGTGTCTACCTCACCTAGCATTGCTAGACCGTCACCAGCAATACACACATTTAGCAAACTAGCATGGTAAACAGGTAATCCTGTAGTGCCTGAGTTATGATTTCTCTATGTGACAAGAACAATAGGGAACACAGGGAGAAGGTTTAAGACAGTTGTATGTTGAGGAACATGGGAAGAAAATCAAAAGACTTCAGTTCTTTTCACAAGAAAACTCTGCTCTTCAGCATCTAAAAAAGATGGACAAGTTGCAGTGCTTGCAACTCAGTTAAAAGAGCACTTCGTTTCCCTTTCCAACAGTTCCCTATAGCTGCCACCTGTAAGACCACAGTTCAAAGGACCACAGTGGGGAAAAAAAACACAGGAAAGGAACCCACACAACTGAAGAGCTGGAGGAGCAAGAAAAAGTGAGAATCAGTTACTGCCTTTTGTTTAGGGAAATTAAATGTTATGATGCTAAACATTCCAAAATTAGCAAGAGACAAAGTTCACACATTTCTCCCACAACTACCCAGGCATCCCAAAGAAGTTACTTAAATTCTTCTATGCATCAATTTCTTTAACTGTTAAACTAGTGATAGTTTACCTCACAGAGAGGTTATGAGGCAATTAACTGATCATAAAGTGTGCCAGGATCCTCAAATGAAAGGTGCTATGCAAGTACAGGGTATTAATCTCACACTCTAGGTACAAATCATTCTCTTATCCCACCTTCTACCTAGCATTGGCAGCTTTACAACCATTTAAACTCCCTACTACATACGCTGGCTAGGTTCCCCGCAGCAGACGTCTTAGACACAGTGCACTTTTGTGGTTCAGCTACCTACATTTTCCTGCATAAAACAGGGGATTTGGTTCAAGACATTTGCAGCTTCAGGTAAACTGCCCAAATACAGCCTGCGAGCAGACATCAAGCTTTTAGTTGCAGTACTACAAGATCCATGAAACTTCTGTCAACTGCATATAACATATGCTGCCAGATACCATCTAACTTGCATAAATGCTGTAGCGTAGAAGGAGTGAAAGGACCATGGGCCATCTTTGTAAGTTTAACTTTTAATTGCATACTTTTCAAAACATGCATTGGTTCTATAACCAGTTAGAAGGCTTACACTTCATTCATCATAATGTTATTTAAATAACATATTAGATGAAGACTTCCATCTAAATTAGTAAAACAATCTTAAGTTTGGAGCAGGCGGTAACATAAACACTGGAAAATTCAGTGTCATGATTCACCGGTGATATGGATCCAGCAGAGGTAGCAAAAACGATGGCACAGCAAAGAGATAGTGCTTTTATCAGCCTGCTCTGCAGGTCAGAAGATCAAGTAGAGAAAAAGTTTCAAAGCAGGAAGTGCAGGGAGAAAGAGCAGCGGTGCAAGCAAGGGCAGATCTGCTCTATGTTAACAGGACAAGCTGGGCGAAGAAAAGAGAAAGATCAAGGAGAGAGATGAAGAGAGTCATAAATCATCTGTTACCCTAATGCCATAATCTGGATGGGAGGTGGGAGAGGCTTTAGAAAAGAGGTGACAATAAAAGTCAGTTTACCATAAAGCAATATTCCATACAAAAAGATGGAAGAAAAAGCAAAACACTTTAGAAAGTTAAAGAAAATATAGCATTTGCAAAGTTCCAGATAGGATGGAAGAACAGCAGTTTTGGAGTCTGCTCGTGTGGATGACACAATGACAACAAAGCCGATTCAAAGACAGTCTGGTGGGACACTACGAAGGAAACGCAAAACAAATCATAATGATGATCAAAGTTACACGACACTGGCTAAATCCACTTCAGTTCTGCATTCACTATAGCTTCTAGCTATGATTTACTAGAATAAACAAAGCCTTTTTTTTTTTTTCCTTCCAGGAGCTTAGAAGTGCTTTTCAGTTGCCCAGGCCTGAAACCGAGGTCCCTTTCCATTCTTTTCTTCCAAGTCTCTTTTGAGTATTTTTCCCTTTTCACAGAGCCAACAGCAATAGTGTTTTATAGATGTTCAGTGCGCTATACACCTTTCTGCCATACAGAGACAAAAAGAAGCCCACATATACATTTACAAAAGTCCTGACTGGAGAAGAAAAGTATTCTGGGAAAAATAAATACCAATGGCACTTCTAAATTTTTAATACTTTTTAAATTAAAAGACTACTAAAGTGTTTAAAAACACCTCATCAATTATGTTATTCAGGTCACGATATATTAATTCTATTCCTACCTAACAGAAATGGGGGGGTTTGTTAACTTGTAAGAATTTGGATGGATTTCTGCACAAAATACATTTAGTATTAGTAAATAAATTTATCAAAAGCTTTAGTTAATCAACCACATCTACAATTCTCTTAACATTTTCAGTCATTTCTTGATAAAACCAGAACGGTGATCTTGTTTTTATCAAGATATGATAGTGATCATTCATGAGAGTGGAAGCTGTATTACTTTATCCCTGTAACAGTTTCCTGTTATTTTTTAAAAAATGGGAATGGGTCTTTACCTGAGCCAAAGATCTGCAAGAACTTACTAGGAAATTTAAAAGAAAAAAAAAAAAGTCTACCTGAGCTGAAAGCCCAGAATTTAGCAGCACATTTCCTAATAAGGGTTTATACAAAAGAGTGCTGTTAAAAGTAACTATCACTATTTTTATCCAAGTTTACAATAAACAAATCATTTGATCAACTAGTTTCCATACTTAAACACCATATTTGGCAGAAAGAGTATCATGGAAGTTATGTCACTATTTTAGCTAACTTAAAAGACTTAATAGGGATTGGGAGTGTAGATTAATATTATGCTTTGACACTTGAATACAGAAATTGACTGCTACCTTTTGCTTTATTTGGCCAATACCTTTTTACCATTAAGCAGAGTACCATGTTTGAGAAGTGATCCAGCCAGAAATAGAGTCATTGTGAAAGATATTTGGAAGTCTCTTAAATACACAGGCTAGGTCCAGATAACCCCAGGCAGCCACAGATCTATCCCTATTTATATGGCACTTTCCAGTTCGCACCTGTACAAGTGAGGGCTTGGCTACAGATCTTGCTGGAATAACTGCTCACACAAACCGTGTGAGCAGGACCCCTGCCCACTAAGGACCACACAGTGGCATGAACTACAAACCACCCAGAGCCCTTGCTCATCGCGGTAGCACAACCAGGGGGAGTTACAGGACTTAGGTCCATACAAGTTAGTCCAGTATCTCCTGTGGACACATGTTTAAAGAGGTTCACTTCAGCTTCGAAGCAAGTTAAAGTACAGTGACACAAAGATGAGAACTTCTGGAGAAAGGAGATGTGAAATAAGAAAGAAGGTTATATATACACACTGCACACACATTACCTGAAAATACAGACCTACTGCTATTTTAACTAAGATTATAGCATTTCCTTGAATGTAAAAAATGTCAACAGGAAAACTAATGAAAAATTCAGCTTAATAATTAAACTTTATTTGTTCTGAAAATGGATTAATGAAACAGTTGCTTGCATATATTTAGTGAACATCAAATTTTACACTCAAATTGCTAAAAAATATCAAGGAAAAATCAGATTTTACAGGAAAAAGTACCTAAGAAAGTTTTGTCTTTTGTATGTAATCTGGAACAGGAAAAAAAAAAGAAAAAAAAACCACACAAAAAACAAACAAGCCCCAAAATCAAATGTTTAAAAGTGCAAAGGATTTGCTCTCTTTCCTCCGCCCACCCCACTAATCCTCCCCAATCGACCTGTTCTCATTTTATTACAAAGTGAATCTCAAAGACATTTGGCCATTACACTGTTTACCATGTTCATATCAGCTACTTCTTTCTGTGCCAAAAAGGAAAAAAACTGCAAAACATACAATTGAGTAAAAATGCCAAATAATGAAAAGTAAAACATTATTTCTTCTTTACATTATTCTGAGATACTTGCACTACAATGTTTGAGATGTTTTCATACAAACTGCAGTTTGCCTTTTCATAGCCCTAAATATTTTCAATTATATCAAACCACCTTTACAGCAATCCCTGCACAAAGAAAGACTTCCACATATAGGAGGGTATATGGAAAATATTACCAAACAAGTTGACCAAATTACAGATGTTGAAATGTATAGATTTTAGTAATTTAAAAGTCTCTTTCAAATTCAGGATAAACAGGGTATCAAAATCATAGGGACAGAGCTAAAAATCATTTGATAGCCATTTCCTCCCATTATATACCATTCGTAGCAAGTGTTTGGCTAACGTATCCTTTGAAACACCCCCAGACTTCCCCTCAACTTGCCATAGCGTACCACTACCTTTACAGTGTTTCTCTTCATAACTCACCCTTGATAAAAGTTAAACTCACTGCTGCTTCTCGCAGCCATCTTGGACATAGGGGGAAAAAAAAAAAAAAATATTTATTCTTCTTTTGCAGGAACCTTTTTCTTAATGGAGACTTAATCAAAAGTCCCTTCACTCTCTCTACTCTGAAGAATCCAAAAACATGCACGAGAAAAAGCAAAACAGAATTAAGAACTATTGTCATCCATATTATTAAACATTGGCTGTTACTCTGTTATATACTAAAAAAAGAAGGGGGAGGGGATAATTTTCAGTAGCAGATAAACTTGGCAAGAAAAGTAGTATTGACAGAGACTGAATAATATGCTTGGGTATCTACGACCAAACCAAATACACAGACGCTATCAAACAAGCAGTTCTCCTAGCTCTGCCAATCAGTAAAGCCTCAAAAAGTTACAACCTAGGCATTTTGTATAGAGTGATGCTTCTATTTCACATCTGCAAAACTGCATCAAAATTTTATTATCAAAAAGCATAAAGATAGATATTTCCCATATACAAGTTAATAATATCTGATCCATCTCTTAATAATTCATTAGCAAGAATGAGCAGGATCAGAGGATGGACCTAAGTGTTCCTTCGTTTATGTTAAAGTGCCACTTAAATGCATGAAGGGAACAAAGGAAAATCGTAAGGAGTATGCCTGCATCGTACAGAGGGCAGTGCTGGGGACCTGAAGCTGGATCAGAACCCGACTGTTTCACAGGGCAATGCAGAGCTGTGTACATGGCCTACAGCCGTGCTTACTCATGACTCTAGCTCCTAAGGGACAGGGCTGCAGCATGCCAACATTCATAAGTCTTTATTGATGTCCACCCTGATATCCCTCCACCCAAGATGGCAGCGCACCACTTCGTGTGAACTCCTTGGTCTGCACCCAGCAAGCGCGCGTTATTACCATTGCTCTCCACGGCATGATGCAGATGTGCCCCACATTCGCTGAAAATCATCTACTGCTCTTTCATATTACAGGTCTTGTTTAACAGGTGCTTTTGATCCAAGGTTCACATGTTGAATTAGCATCTCTCCCATACCAATTTCTGATTTGACTACTGTCTTGGTTTTTCCAATCCCTTGTTGTATTGTGTCAGATTAAAATCTAAATGACAGCAATGACAAGGAACATCAACACTATAAACAGACACCTCTTTAAATAAAGTTGTGATCAAAGCACCAAGTAGCCTAATAAAACCCAGGTGGTTCTAGCTTATCATATGCCATACTCATTATTTCAAGTGGCCCATTTAATAGATTTGCAGGTGTCAACAAAAGAAGGTTTGTTGCCAGTTCTTTCATTTCTGGCTCTGCTTCTGTATCTGGTGCCTTTTGATAAAAAGGTCTAATTAAAAAAAAAAAAAGTTAAAAAAATACTTATTTTAAGAGTCAGGCTTTTTGCCACCGTTGGCAAACTCACAGAAACCAGCGTGGGTTTGTATTATTCACTATCTACAAAAAGCTTAGTTAATTACAAAGGAGATACCAAATGACTCATGTTTGCCATAGTTTTCTGTGGGCCAGAATGTTTCTCCTGGAAAGTCCAAAAAATTTAATGGCAACTTTAAGAGACTTAACCTGCAAGTTTCAATTAGAAACCTAGTCAATATTTTTAATTACTTTCAAAAGTCTTTACCTTTAAAAAGAGTATAAGCTCTGACAGCAAGCAGACAGAAAAAAGATGATTTGACATTTATTGTTCATTTTCACTTTGTGCTTTATGCATCCAAATACATCAATTAATTTTTCATTTGAAACCTCATTATAAGAAAAGTGGCTTGGAAGATTCATTCAAACATCACAGAATGAAGCACTGTGAATAACAGGAACCCGTTTTCAAATGTCATTTTAAAAAGTAAAACCAAGTAAAACTCAAATTTCTACATTTGAGGATGGAGGGACTTTTTGGTTTTAATTCTGCACCATTGCATCAAACTAGAATTTTACAAGGAACTCCCTCTCCCTCACCCTGCTATTCGTTAAATCAAGTAGCAACTTGCTTCCCTCCCCTTCAAGCACATTTTAATTTCTAGCCCACTATTTCAATTCCTTTTTAAAAAAAAAAAGAGTGGATACAATTTTTGCATGGAAATCAGATTTAGAAGTCTAACATTTTTAAACTGCCATGGCATTTAGCCTTCCAAACCCCAATGTGCCTTTCAGTTATAACTGAAATTTCGGTTTCCAAATTAGCCAGGTAGAGATGCCAATATTCCACTGAAAGCCATTAAGACCTGGACACCTAACCTCCTGTGCTGTTTCTGAAATGTTGAGCAAGTACGTGTTTGTACAATGTTTAGGACATCCACAGCCAGTTGACGCCTCTGGGCATGAGCACAGTGAAGCATAAATCAGGTTCCGCTTCCTAGTTTAAGAGCTACACAGCTTTCAGGATGGGAGCACTAACCTTGTTCCAAATTACATTTAAACATTTCTGATTCCCACTCCTCAGTGCATCTCCTCAGCATTCCTCTTATCTTCAGCACTTGGTGCCTACTGGAAACCACCACTATATGCCTACAATTCAAGTTTCTGTAAGCTGATCAATCCCAAATCGATCCTGAGCCATCCCTTTCCTCTAGTCTTCCATCAGAAACACACCACTCACTAATTCTGACATTGTACTATTCTAACAAGCAACAAGCACATGACCCAAAAAAAAAAAAGTATATACTTCCAGGGAGACATTTCTTTCCTATTTTTTTGTTTTGAAATTATTGTCCCTATTCCTGAGGAGAATTGCCATGTTTGGTCTAGTTCCTGAACACTTGGTGATGTGCCCTTGTCTTTCTTGTACATGATGGCAGCTGTGTAACTAGAGAGCAACACATCAAGTCTAGAAAATCATCCTCAGCAGAACTAAAATTAAAAAAAAAAAAAAAAGTCCTGCCCTGGTAGATTTAGTTACTCCTCGTAGGATTCAGGAATATGTTTTCTAACTAGAAGAACCACTAGGCTCAGGGGACAAGACCTTCAGAATTTCCTGAGTAACGAAGACCTCCATTTTTAAGAGTGCTTGTTGTTCCACTGCATGAGTAAGGCTTTCGAGCTTCAGTGCGTACCAGGAGTGGCACCCAGTGTCCAAACTGCATCCTTACAACAGCGTCTTCAATTCCCTTCTCAAACAGTCTTCCCTCATTCCTTTCTCCCAGGCTGCAGCCACAGAAAATCAGCAGCTCTACGCTTAAGCTGTACATTTCATAAAGTAAAGCAGTTTACATAAAACTTTTGCCAAACTTTTAATCAGCAGTGCACAGATAAATCAAATTTTCAACTATTTAATGTAGAGAATAACTATCATGTCTGATAAAATACTTCAATTAAGCCATACAGCTACAGATTTAAACTCTGAATGAAATCAACATTTGTGTAGACTATAGTCTTTCAACTGTACTCAACAGCTGACTAACAGCCACAAGTTGATTTATTCCTGATCATCAGTACTGCTTTAATTGCCCGAACCAGTTTTCCTAAACATGTTTTGTCAGAGCAGAACTAAAAAAAATCACAGAATTGGGAAAAAACAAAACAAAACAAAACCAACCTATTTTCATGTTTTGCAGGTATGCGGGATTTTAAAGATCATCTATTGTGCTTGGCTAAGACAACAGTAAAAAAGAGAGTAACAAATCTAGCAAATAAAGTAATTTTGTTTCCTCTCAAAATTGATCAGAGGGATAAGACAGGTCTAAAGAAGATTCAACACCTGAAGTAATCTATAAAGAAAGCTTCCCCTAACCTGCTGCAAAAGCTACAATTTCTACTTTTTTTTTCTTTCACTATCACAAACAGTTCAGAGTTGCACAAACCAGGTTAAGATAAAACACTTAATGATTAGAACAATTATCCTAAAGCATTCAACAGCTATTACTCTATCAGTAGGTAAGAACATACTACGGAGCAATACAAACTGCTAAAAAGAAAAAAACAAAAAACAAAAAAAGAACATGCAGAGGTGAAAGAGACAAAACAAAAAATCTATATCCATCTACATGTGTAAGTCAAATTGCAAATATCGCTTTCAATAACTTTGCCAGACTTCAGCTGGTCAGTTTTCCTGTTTCACTAATATTAAAACCTAAAGCCCACCATAACCTCTCTCCCCTCAAACAACAAAGCCTAATGTTGCCCATCTTTCTTACTATCTGCCTCGCACATGCTAGTTCAAGAAGCACTACATGTACCTTTTCAGGAGCCAAACGCCTTACAGCTAAGTGAAATTCTGAGTTGGTGAGAACGTAAAAGATTAGAGCTCAGTTATACTGCAAGTATCTCTGAACCAGTTTTTCTTTCTCAACCAAAGGTACAACACTGGCACAATTTAACAGTTTATCCAGAACTCTTAAATCCTGATGTTCAGTGTCTGTAGTGCCTCCCTAACTTACCCCTCTAATTTCTCTGCTGCATATATGCACGCTATAAAAGCGCCAAGATATATCACACAATTAGGTTTTTACATATATTAAAAAAATATATACACACATGTATAAACATATTTTTAATACATATATTCACACACATATATTGAATAGCATGTTCAAATTTTGTTGAATTACTTCCCCATTAAGATTTATTTTGTTTCAATGAGACTTCTACTTGCAAAAACATGTACACATTGCACAGTAAATGTATCTCTGTTAGGTACCTAATATGGCCAGGGAAACCATTTTGATTACTCTGTGCCTGCTTATGCATTGTCCTCCAAAACAATAAGATAGAACAGCAAGAAACTAGCAATTACAAGAGTCTGAATGCACATCGGGAATCACTAAAATTAACACTAGCCAAGTCAGGAACAATATGACTGATGAATAGGACATATTATATTAGGATTGCTAAGAAGTGTTAAAAAACTATCCTTAGCAGATGTCCCTTATGACCTAAATGTATCACACAAAGAACGTGCCTGTCTTGTTTTCTAAAAAAGTTTTAAGAAATATTTCCATTTCTATTATTAACTAAAACTCCACAATGCTGTATGTTGGCTATAAATACGTGCATCCAGGATTTATCACACTAAACCTACAAAAACGTACAAGTATTTTACTGAAGAGTAAACAACCTATTTTAATGTGTATTTTTCTACTGCACGAATTTACGCTGAAGCATGTAATCCAATAAAAGAAATCAAATTGTGTATTCAGCAAACAGTGAAACAGAAAGACAAGCTGCATGCTACAGCAACTTCTCGACCAACACACCACAAACCAAAATATAGTACGTCTTGAACTTAGATGGGTGAAAACAAGCTTATCTGCAATAAATACATTTTGTAGATACAGTTGATAAGGAATTATATAAATTTAAGCTGCTATACACTATTACATGTGCAGCTATGCACTCCCTGCCCATCTTCAGCAGAGCTTTAAAGAAGTTTTTATTTCCTTAAATTTTGCTGTCATTAAGATTCTATACAACAGCTTACCAGACTACAGCAAAATGCAAGATTTGCTCAGTTTGAGCTTTCTCAATTTCTCCATATATTTTTGACTGTGCCACTGGATTGAACAACATATATTAATCACAAATGAATAATGCCAAAATACAGATCTAAAACTCTAATAAGGATTTTTCTCTATCAAAGACTAGTATTTCTCTAGAAAATCTCTTAAGTTTAGCAATCTTTGTGAATCAATTTTTTATCCCTTCAACTCAACTGCTGCAGTAGGTTTCCTGTTAGCAAAATAGATTTCAAGTCTGTTCCTCAAGTATTCAATATTCAGTGCTGACCTTGGGCCAATAATGCACCTCTGCCTTTCCATCAATGAAATAAGTGCTATAAACAAAAAAGATGCAACTTGGGTTTAATGTGTTCTACACCTTGAGTATGTATAATTTTCCTTTAGAAGAGAAAAATGCTACATAATTTTTCCAGATTATGCAGCTGAAAATTCCTTAAAACATTATGGAGAGAGAAACATGAACAAAAAAATATTTTTCTTAATTTACTACTACTACTTATTTCAATCAGTTTCTATTATTTTTCACTCAGATGTATCAATTTGAACTGTTGTTCAACAGAACTATAGGCATTTCCTTCATTTTGGTTCCCAGAAAAAAAAAATATTAACATGTGGGATTTCTTCATTTTGCTGTGCTTTTCTTCAGCTCCTTCAAGTTTATTACAGCATTCTTCAGGGAAGGAAATGGCTAAATACTTGCATTAGCAAAAAAGGAAAGGAGGGGGAATGGAAAGAGGTAATAAGGAGGTGTTAAAAGAACACTCTCTTCCTCTTACTCCAGTAACACTGGGAGAAGTGTTACCAAAAGAACAAACGAGCGTAGAGTCAAAATATCTGGCCAAAGCTACGAGGGAACACAGGGACCACAAGCAATCGGTCTCTTAAGAAAGGACGTGCTAGAGACCAAAACAAGACACACAAAAAGCACAGAGAGTGTGATCCAGGCAGTCCAATGGAAACGTACTCCTGTAGCACACTGTAAAAGACGGAAGAATCATAATCAAGGATGAAGAATTAGAAAATTTTTAGCAGAACTGACAATGCTGTCTTTACATGGTCTGGGGTTCCTCCTTCTGTACGAAGCTTTACTTCCTCCAAACACAAAGGGTAGCCTAAAGCTACTACTTTTCTAACTTTTAGGAACCCAAGGCAGCACCTATCTCAATTCGGTAAGATGAATACAGGATCTATCAGAATGTCTATTATACGTTCTAGCAATTCCCTGAAAAAAACTCTATTTCCTTAAAATACAAATGGTTATATCCAGACTTGTTTCCTGAATTGCGGTACAGCAAAATTCGAATGCTTAGTAAAAGACAGAGTACATCTGGAAAAACAAAAAAAAAAAAGCCAGCCAGTTTCACCTTTGCCATATGTTCACAGCAATACCGTTTCATAAACTAATGTGTAATAGAACAGCTAAAAGAATTACTTGGGAGTCTCTGCTTTTAACAGGAACAAAGCACAGTAGATATTGTTTACCATAATATTTCCACAAGTTAATGATAAAATACAAGCACAATGTCACTTGCATCTGTGTGATCTCAAGCGGGGGGGAGATCTATACAATATTTTTGTATTTCTGAGTTCTTGCATATTCCCAAAACTGAACAAATAATACATTAAATGAATTTTTAAAAATCAAATAACCTTCAGATTCTTTGTAACTCATCAAAAATTACTTTAAAAATTTCTGAGTACTCAGAGTAAATAACCTGTACATTTTCTCTCCCCTAATAAACAGTAGCATAAGCCTTAACATTTTCAAATCACTATTACAAACTACAATATAGGCATAAAATTCAGACTGATGCCTGAAATCAAAGAACAGATACTAAACACCTGAATATACTTTTATTATTTAATTGGTTATCCTCTTCCGTGCACTTTTATGTCTTTAGTCAAAGTAAGCTGATTATATTAGCAGGAAAAAAATCAAACTCAGAATAGCTCATTTGTAATATTTTACCTAAATTGCAGGTAAGAGAAATTGGGCTTTCATAGTGCTGATTACATAAAAATTAATGAGTTTCTGCAAGTGTTACAAAACTATACGAAATATCTATATAGCAAACTAAATGATCATGTATCTTGATTATAAGTAAAGAATACAGCTAAGACAGAACACAAACTATGAAGTAAAAATCTCCTGGCTTCGGGTTCAAAACTTGCATATAGTGAAACGCTTAAGGTAAAACTGAGCTGGATACAATCTTCCAGCTCATTCCAGTGTTTCTAAAAGATAGTTATATACAGCAAACTACCTATCACTTAAAATAGATGTCTCTCTAACTTCACTTTTAGGATTACTAAATGATTATTCTTAAGCATAATTTTCAGAGACGTTCAGCATGAAAGTTTATTAGCTACGACAGTAACACCCGACGCAATGGAGGATTATTTAAAAAAAAAAAATATCAAACAAACTATGACTGGATTTATCAGAATCTAGGCAGCCTAAGGTTTTTATGCTTAAAATTACTCAATGCCATGAAATATGATTTCTTAAAAAAAAAAAAAAAAAAAAAAAAAAAAAAGATAACAGTTAGTACATTTCTTCTTTTAAAAGTAAATTACACTAACTTCTTTGCAGCAAATGTTAATGGAACTGGTTTAAACTAAAATTTTAATACGCGTGGTGCTTTAAAGACAAAATTATTTTCCTTTTTTGATTCAAAATTAGACATTGAACAAAACGATTTACCTACCACTTAAAGCACTGCTTCTACAGTAAGAATCAATTTGAAAATCCAGAAATGCAATAAACAAAGCATTTCAGGCATTTCGTGCAATACTATCAGAAAAGGAATAGTTCATATGCATTTTTTTAAGTTTGCATAGTCCAGTATAAACCCACTTAAATAAGCTAAGAAGTTCCATCACAAGTGCTCTCTCCTCTGTCTTAGTTACGCGTGGTAGAATAGGGAAGTGAAGACAACCTGCCAAACAGGAAAGCTCCTGTTCTGCTTTTAGGATACATATGCACACACAGAAGTCTCTGAAACAAATTCTACCACTCTATATAGTTCCTTAGAACAAGCAGCACATTTAGATCGACTTATGAAACGAAAAAACATTGAGTCAGTAAAGCTGTATTTAATTCGGTGTACTTTGTAACACATTTTCGGAATGCATTTGTATAAAAGATTCTATGAACCTTATTAGATAAAAATAACGTTTACCCCCCTCCTGCCCGCAAGCCCCGGTTCGCCCGGCGGGCTGTGCGCTGGGGACGAGTGCCCTCTACCGGGGGCTCCGCCGCGCCCGCCCGCTCTCCCGCTCCGTTCAGTGCGTAGTCCGCTCTAAAGGAGCTTTAAAACGGAGATCAGGATAGACACACATACTCTTCGCCTTTCTCTGTTGGGTTTAACATAATTAAAAGCACTTTTCCTTAGGATTTTTTATTACAATAACATACTTCGGGGTATGTTGCTGTATCTGATACAGACAAGTCCACGTAGACACGCAGACAGGGCACTTTAGACCATGCTCTGAAAAGCAGCCTTTTATCTGAATTTCTTCTTCACCCAATAAAGACAAAATCCTCCAGTAGAGATAAGTCTGCACAGTATGAAAACTTAACACAAAACATTTAACATGCTGCATGCCTGCTACCCCACTGAACCATTACATAAATGCGAACAGTGTCAATATTAGTTGGCTTTTAGGAAACAAATCAAGAACTCACACTAGTGACAGGTAGAGTACAAAATAACTCAGGCGTGATTAGCAGCTTTATTAAAGAACCTTGATTCTGTGATATATCTTATTACATGACAATTAAGCACATATAACAACCAACCTCTCTGCCAGTCACTATATTCTAGTATCAGTTCTGGTAACCCACAAAAAAAGCCCAAAATATGGAAGACTAGATGAGACTGGTTTGAGTGTTGAACAACTGACCATCCACCCTCTGTCATAGTCTTCTGAATTCCTTACATAAATTAATCCTTACCAAGTCTACGGGCTATGTCATGAACTCTTTACACTCAAATAAAGAAAAAATCCAATTTAAAATTCAATATCCTTTTTACATAGAGCAAAAAGTGAAACTTCATAAATGCACACACAAACCTGATGGGGTTTTGCCAGCACTTAGTAATTGAAAAGTCAACATTTACATAGTATAGCTTTCTTCCTAAATTACTATAGGAACTTATGAAAAACACAGTTGTGGAATTTAGATAAATGGACTACAACTGAGGCCAGAACCAAGGCTGTGATTTAGGAGCTTTTGGGTCATCTGTTCTTGTCCTTAGTGAAATAAAACTTAAATTTCATATAACTGGATTTCTGCATTGCATCAATATTCCATTTTCTTACAGTAAAAAACAATACACATGACCTTCTCTGGTTTTGCCAACTGTTATAACTAAAGAGAATAAACCTAAACAAAAGCACAGAAAAAGATTTATGAGCTAAGATTGTGTCTACCTATACAGAACACAGTTACAGCACGCTCAAGTTCTGTCTGTCACAAGAGAAATAAAAGAGATGCCTACAATGATAAACCTTTGAGTTATAATGCTAACGGATTTTAAGTAGGAATAACTGGAAGTTGTTTTCACAAGAAAAACTGACAAAATTTAGCCTTGACAGAAGCCTTTACAGAAAGGAGATGAATCAACACAGCTAGGGCACCGTGATTTAATGACATCAGGACTTCTACAGCAATACTAGCAAAAGAAATCAACCTTTGGTCCCTATAGGTATATATATACTGTCCGGGAGATTCTGGTTTGACCATACAGGGGTTTCAAGCACCTCAGGGGTTCATACTACCTCTCCAGTTGTACTCACAAGGCTGTTTGTGGAGCTACACTATTAATGAAAGAAAAAAATGTTACTCTACAAGACACTAGCCTTTTTTATGAAGATGCTTTTAAAAAGCCAAAACAGTTCACCAAACATCACCACACCTATGCACTGAGACACAGAATGCTGAAAAGCCTAAGAACTCACATGACTTTGGTTTAGAAGCCTCTATAATGTCAAACCAGTGCAGCAGAGCACAGGCTTCACTTCGAGAAATGGAAGCTCAGGAACAAGTCCTCCAATAACACAGGAGAGCCCTCAACACAGCCAACACTCACTGCATTGTCACTGCAGTAGGCAACAGTTCAAAAGCACACATTCAGTGCATTGCTTTATCTTAAATTAACTTTTCTAAGCATGTTCCTTTTAGCTACCTGAAGCCCTCTGCTTCTGCAAGGAGCACATACTGCAGGTCACTGTACTGACAACACTGGAGGTAAGGCTCAGGAGTATGCTGCTACCTCAGCCAACTAAAACCCTGGTAAAGTACTCTATAGGAACTACATGTTTCTCAATATGCAACTGCATTCATTTGAGGCTAAAGAAAATGCTCCCTGTTTTTGTGGAAATGTTGCACTATGTTATTTCTAGTTGTTACTGACTGATGATACAACTAAATACAACTTACAGCACAGAAAAATACAGGTATTGGAATCTTTAATCATCTTGATACTTCTAACTTGAAAATCAAAAAACAAAATGAACCTTTCCCCTT
>NW_009624790.1:0-25995 GCF_000690535.1 Cariama cristata | reverse complement strand
GCCCCTTGGGAGTGGGGGGGGGGGGGGCGGGTGTGAGAGAAGGCAGCATCATCTTTTCATCTGTAGCATTTCTGAGGGAATCTAATGACAACTCTGCGTAGTTATAAAAGAAGAAAAAGTTACAACCTTCTACAATTTATTTTAATGTATAATTATATAAACTGTCTCGAAATTTCTATTGGCATAATTATCACAGCACTTGATTTATTATCTCAGTTTTGTAAGTAAGGTACTAAAATATACCGGGTTGAAACAAAATCCGTTTCAAAATACCTTATTGAAATAATGTCTCACAAAATTGATAATGAATTACAAGATGTATACTACATTTTTAACTGTTGCTTTCCGTTAAAGCAATACAAATTTTCCTCAAACAGGGAAAAGAGCTACTGAATGAATAGCACTGTAGATGAAAAACAATGAAGAGCCAAGGACTGAACTTAACATGTCGGTTAGAGACAAAATTTATAGTCAAGAATAATACACTTATTTCTTAGGAAGAAAATACACCTCATGCATTACACCTTTTTTGTAAGCCTTAACTGAAAGAAAGCAAAACTATGCTCAGACAAAAGCTTGGAAGTGCCCTAAAATTAAAGTAATTCTCAGAAAACCACCCTCACAGAGACAAGCTGGGGCACCGCATCATTTCACAGAAGTACCTTAGCCAAAAATCCTTACAGCAGAAATGTGATTTTCCCTAAACAAGAGTTTAATCCATCACGTGGAGGATGGGGGCAGGGGGGGAGTGCACAAGAATAGAGGTGGTGCACGTAGGTAACTGAAAGTATCTTCTTAAAATTAAAGATGTGTGTTTTGAGAAATAAATTCAATACCTATGAGGATTTAAGTGCACTAGTAACAAGGAAACAGTTATCTGAAAAGTAAATGCCTCATCGAAAGTCCAGACTGCAGGCCCAAAATATCAAACATTCATGTGGAAGCATCTTTTGCTGAAGACTCAACAACATACCCCTGTTCTGCAATTTTCCTCCATTAGCTCACACATCATCAACTACACTTCACCTACAGATTTCTAACACAGAGAGTTGGGTTGAACCCTCCCAAACCCTCCAAAAACCTTGTGCTGCAGCAGGCCAACCTAAGTGTTTAAGACTTCCCTGACAGGAAAATCTTACCAAAAAATTACACTTTGTAAAAAGAATCATAGGAAGACAACACTCCAGGAGAAATTTGCTAAGATGAAAAACACCTGTGGATTCATAAATGGTAGACAATCCTCCCACATTTGTAATAAGAATTACTTGAAGCTAAAAAAACCTCTCATGTTTTCTGCAGTTTCTAGAAATAGTCCAAACTGCACTAAAAAAATGTTCTTGCACTAAAAGAACAAGTTTGGGTATTTTTTTTCAATCAAAAATTTGATTTTTGAAGGAATTCTGTTGCAGCAAATAGTCAAAACTTAGTATTATCTCTGGCATTAGCAGCAAGAGACAAAATGGCACCATAACAAAAGCATATCTAAGCATATCTGAAGAAATGGTTGCTGCTAACAACTGAGAAATACACCTTTATCAAACTGATTCTTCAATGTCATACATACATACATTTCAAGTTCAAATTAAGGATATTTTCTTAGCACCCTCTAAAATGTGCTTTATATTAGATTTGCTCAATTTATAAAAGGAAAACATTAGCTTAAATGTGTCTTGCCAATTATCCAACAGTTTGTTTGCTCAAATATAACCCTCCTGCACATAAGCTCAATTCTCTTAACAATGATCACCTCAAGACTACAAGGCACATGAGTATTTTTCAGGTGACCTGTTCCTACAGCTCCTGCAAAATCATGTAGAAGAAATGATTTTTTAGGTGTATAAATTCAATTCTCAGCATACCAGATTAGGAGTTTGCCAACAGATAACATGGTTCCTCCCCATTTCCTCCCCTCAGGAGGAGGGCAGTTGGGGCAGTGTGGCCCTTCAGCCAGTGCAACAGCCCCTGCACTAACATATGATCAAGTATGACCAAAGTCCGCCAAGAAATCCTTTCTGCAGGCCCAGAAACTTGGAATCTCAACAGGATTGTTCCTATTCCAGAATCTTAGATGAGGGTGGGGGGAATAAAAATAGACACTAAGGAAGAACAAAAGACAATACATTATTCTGACCAAAGAGAACAACGTTAACTATCATTCTGAGTGATGGAGGCACCAAAGTGCCAAGACCCTTATATTTTCCTTCCATATCTCTGGGCCAGAAATTGTGCAAATACACAAAGTCAGTTATGATACTGGTGTAAGATACAAGTCTTGCAGGGAGGGAGGTGCCTTGTTTGGTTTGGTTTTCAGCATCCTGAATTTTAAGGTTCTGGCATACAAAGAGAGATTTCTCTGCTGGAATAACGGTATCTAGAAGAAAAAAGAATCTTTTGAAAATCTGGCAGGATGCTTGCATAGGGAAACATAGCTCCAGAGAAAACAAACAAGGAGTATTTCTAAAACATTACTGTTTTTCACATTGGCAAGGCAGAAGACAACTCTACATAGAGCCTAAAAAAGGTACCTAACACTCAAGTTGGCAACCTCAAGAGCCATTTTGTTTGGGTTTTCATCTTCCCCAGCCTCTACCACATAGGTCAAAGGGCTGAACAGGCCCTAAGTGAAAGGAATGCAGAATGAACATGAGTGCTCTGCATTTCCTGAATGGTTCCATCTAGTTACCAGTATTTCACTGAGAAGAATGCAGAGAGAACCTCTCTGTGACCTATATGGTAGAGGCTAGGGAAGATGAAAACCAATACAAAACAGTTCTTGAGGTTGGTTTACAGGGTTCAGCACAGGCAAGCTCCCCTGATCTGACTGCAAATTCCCTACCACCGCTAGAGGCGTCCATCAGTGTCACTGTGATAGGTTCACTTTCTACTCCGGCTACAGTTTGTTCTTCTTTCTGTGCCTGCAGCATAGGAACAGAAGGTTGACAAGTCCATCCAGGTGAGGGAAGCTCCACAAGCATTGCCTTTTGCCCCTTACTTAATGCCAGGATTACTGTCTACTCGCTAAAAAGAGGAAAAAGAAAGACTGGCAACAAGAGTTACTTTCTTGGACTAAAGTTTCTCCCAAGCAGGAACAGTTGAACCTTGCATACCAAATCACAGGCTTACAGCTTCGGCATGATAGTCATCATATGATGAGACGAATCCACCTCTGAAACTAAGAAATTTATTTCACTCCTTGCTTGCTTATCAGCTACATGGAAATAATTCAGGCATTTTCTACTGGAAAAACTGAAGCACGGGCTCCAATTAAAATTTACATTACTCCAACCCTTTGAAGAGCTCCAGAAGAGAAAGAATCTTTAAAACATCTTTTAGGCTTTAATAAAATATAGTTCTGACTCAAGCACCATATTAATGTAGGGCAATTAAGATTCTCTTGTGTTTTATTTTTTCTTTTTCATATAGCAAATTGTATAATCCCACAGCAGAAGCAATAAACAGCTAAGAAACCTTTCCAAGTTGCAAAGAATTCTTAAAATTATCTGTTTTAAAGGCAGGGTCCAAGATTCTTTTGTAATAAGATAAAATATTAACTTAATATTATCTAATCTCATTATAAGCAAGAAAAAGCAGTTTATACTTAAAGATTAAGTAATCTTGCTGAAACTGAATTATCAAAATTAGATAGAATCAAGCTTCCAACGGCAACTACTTTGACTATATTGCCTCTTTAGTTACTCTTGAAGTTAAACTGTCTCTTTTTAAGCCCTAACAAAGAAGCATTTCTACTAGTATCATTAAAATACACACACATGCGTGCATATATACATATTACCAAGATTAGAATTGTAAGCCTTTCAAGTTTACTTTATAAATTTTAAACCATTCTGTGTCAAGCCAATTATACTGACTCACAGCGGCAATAACAAAACATCACTAGGACCAGCAAGGAAGCACCTAGACAGATAGAAACCTCTGATGCTACTTCTAGCTTACTTGGAGAAGCGAAGAGATCACCCAGATTTCAAGTTAACCAGAGCCTCTTAAACTTACAAAGCTCTGCTCTCCAGGCTTTCAATGAGTACTTAACACATACAAATAAATCCACAGAGAGGCAATCTATATGCCTGACTACGTACATACATGTATGTACACATACATACACACAAACACACAGCTATTTTCATGAAAAGCTTTAATGTCTGTATGAATTATAGACTGGAAACTAATGTAACTTCCTGTGTGGACACAGTCTTACTCTAAAATAAGTGTGTCCATATAATACAGTATTTATCCCTATAACTTTCCTTAAACAGACAAGCTTTCAGTTGGATACTGAGGATGGCATGGCGAGTAACCCATTGATACCTCAAGTCAAATAAAAACACTCTCTGATCACATACCAGCTTCTTGTCACAGGGGGGTGTGTGTGTGTGTCTTTTTTTGCACATATGGATTTTCTTTTTTACCTAAAGTTTTGCAAAACTGTAACCATTACCTTCATCAAAGTCTGCATCATCTTCTGTATGCTGAGGGAAAGGGAAGCAATTTGTGATTTCAAGTCTGTCATCCACCACAAGACCCAGCAGCACTCCCTGGACCACTTCATTCCCCTGTCCTTCTTCTTGGTAATGTTTAATGATCTTTAACACAACCTAGAACACAAAACGAGAAAATCATAATATGCAATGGGGTTTTTTTGTCCTCAAACTACATATTTGGAATTTTAAATTTGTTGAAGTGTTGCATAAATTAGAGCTGCAAACCAAGTGAGCTATTGGTTTGAACACTAGCAATTTTAATAAAGGTTGAAGAATAGGCAGCCATCCTAACATTACAGGAGAATAAAAAGACCATTAAATGAATGGTCAAAATGCAGTTCTAAACCAATTTTCTGAAACATCCTTCGAAAGTGAAATACTGATCTTTATTTACTTTGTTGCTGTAACTGTTAAAGAGCTATCTTCCAGGGGCAATAAGCTCCCTCCTAAGGAAAGCATTGCACAAGAAACTAACACAACACCTTGAAAGTAACTATGCAGAAATTGGTAGGAAATTTTTAAAAGGTACAAGGTGCATAAAATTTCAGTTGCGTTAACCTTCAAAATTACATCTCATTGCAGAATTACTTCAAGATGACACTTTAAATTTCTATTTTGTAAACTGTGTGTCATAGGATATTTAAGAATAATGAATGATAAAAGAAAGAAAAAAGGAGCACAAATTACTGATCGTATTTTTAATAATTTAATTCTCACTTCCTTCCCTAAATCTGAACTCTACAATGAGTAATTCTTATGAGATGATACTGTAAATTGGAAAAGTATGAACAAAACCACTCAAAAATAGTCAATCATTTGCTAGAAACGTTTTACACTTAAATAACATTTTATGCTTAACAACAAGAACCAGAACAAGATAAAACACTAACCACATACTTGAAAGAACTTATGTTTTGTTCAGCATACGTAGGTTTTATTTCACTAAACCCTAATTCATCCCATCAAAACGCACCAGAAAATGTCTGATGACTAGGTTGTCATTAAAGCAATACTACTTTAATGTCTGTTGGCAAACAGACTAGTCTAATAGATTTCAGCTCAACCACCCCCAAGAACAGATTTTGTACAAATACTGGTATTCCGTGAACATTCTACAGGGGAGGAAAAAAAATAGTTAAGCTTATATTTACACATCAGGAACATATATTTGTTCCTAGCTTTCTCCTTGGTTGTTTAGCATAACTTTATGTCACAATTTTAAAAACACCATTAATGAATTAAAGCACCACAATACAGGTTAAATAGAAGAAAAAGGTGACAAGAAAAGAAGTTATTTACAAATACATTGCCTTCTTGGGGTAAAATGGGAAAACAAGAGCTTCACATACAGCCTGCTGGGGGGGGCGTGGGGGTGGAATGGAAAAGAAATACCTTTTTCCAACTAAGTTGGATATCAGTATCAAACAGGACTAACACCCACTGATTCCTTGTTTATTCACAATATCACTCACTTGTGCTTTCTCTTGCATCTAGATACACTTGCATTGAAGCTTCTCAATCACAAGTAGGTAACACTGTTTCACTCCAATACATATTCACATCTGCCCCCTCCCCCCCCCGCCCCCAGTCCCTTGAAGACATATCTTTTTATCCAATTTGTTAAAACAAGTCTACAGAGCAGAAAGACAAAGAGATACTTTGGTTTTATAAATCACATTCCATGGGAAAACAGTAAGGAAATTAAGATCAGCAGGTAGTGATGCAGAATTTAACAGTGCTGAAAGCAGTACAGCAAACACCAGTTCGAGATCACTTGGATGTAGAAGATGGATGTCTTCTACCACAAAGCCAGCACATAAATAATACTAAACTTGCATTTAGTGTAAAGTTAAGGTTTATCATATATTTGCCATAAGTTCTGTCTTCCACAGTCAAGGAATCCATAACTAACCAGACAGATTACAGCACAGCATGCTCTCGGCCTACTATATAACTATTCTCAACATCTTTACAATCTTGTAAGCTTCACCTTTTCCAGTATTTTTCTCCTCATTTGCTCTTCGAGTTTGCTATGCACACTGACTGTCCCTGTTACTGTGAATCCTGTTTGCCTGTTTGAATCCATTGCAGGAGCATTTGTGATATGAAGCCAATTTTATTGCAGCATTTCTGATGATAATTGCTCACAGAAAGCAGTCGCAAATGAAATGAGCACGGGCTGTCATAGAGTATCAATGATTTTTCAGGGAAATAAAACTAGGAGTTCAAAACTCTTAAATGCTAACCAAATACCCCAATATACAATGAAGTAATGACACAAGTCCGCAGTTTTCAATCCCCAGCCTGAAGACCACAGCAGATATTATCCAGGCAGATACAGACATGAATTTAGGCCTACCTGCAAGCTTGTTTTCTAATGGAGTCTGAGAAAGGTAGCAGAGAAGGTCATGAACTTACTACTCTAAATTTCACACCCGTTAGCAAGCCGCAGACATTCAGGTTTATGACTGCACTGGAAAATACATTAGCTACTGAAATCATTTATAAAAAGATAAATGAACAAGTCCGAGAAATGCATCCAATGACAAACGATTCTTGTTTTCAATTTGTTCTTTGTTCTGGAGAATTTTATTTAGCACGTAAGACACAGGTCTTTAGTATAGCATGCTCTTAAACTTGGATTGAAAAACCTGCCATCAAAATACTACCATATGACCAAGAGGGAAATGTGCACTGCAACTTGTGTTTCAGTACCAAAAACAGACTTTCAAGTGTAAAGCAGAACTATTTCTCTAGTGATAACAATACCAGTTTCAAACACTAAAAATGTCATTTCCATTTGTTTGCTAGTCTAGATACAGCAGGAAAAGCTGTCAAACTGTACAAACGACAATGTCATGACATTTCCTGATTTGACTGCACAAACCAATACTTCATCTTGAGTAAACCACACACACCCAAAAAAATGAACACTAGACATTTCCCAAAAAAGATGTCATGTTTATGAAGCATGAAAGCAGAATCAGAATAGTTCTATTGGTCTGAAAATAAATGTAAGAAGTGTTAATACAAATAATGCAAGTAACACAACACAATGAGAAATACAAATCAATTTTTCCAAATGACACAGAAAAAATATCCCAACGAAATCTAAATGAGCACCACTAAAACCCATCTTTCATGCAGTGCTGATTCACAAACACTATTTACAATTCCCATCCACCTGTTCCTCTAATTGCTACATGACATTAACAGTAACCAAATCACATTTCAACTGTTACTGTTATTTAAGTAATGCAGCTGGCCAACCAGCAAAGGCCATTTTCTACTCAGGCAGAAAATGTACCAGCAATTTGACTTATTGTTTAAAAAAAAAAATATCAGATTTCTAAATTCTGATACCTCTGAACACACAAATCGATAATCTTATGCAGCTTGATTTAGTAAATACCATTAGTGCATAAGAACTACTCAGGTACACAAAGACTCTTTAGAAGAGGATATACAAATAACTCCCAAATAAGAGTCCCCCAGCCTTATAAATTTAGTGTTTAAAATATCAAAGCAATTTAATCACTTGGAGTAGCCACTTGTCAGATTTTAATGGCTATTAATCCTCAATTAAGGAAAAAAAAAAAAAGCTCGCAGTTCAGCAGTGCTTCTAATCTTCAGATCTTTAAAGCACTGCTCAAACATTAAGAATGAAGTCATACTACAAAAAAAGAACCATTCTGAAACTATTAAAAACTTCAAAGATACATATTTTAGCTGTAGGAGTATAATGCCAAATTTTAACTTTGGCTACATCCTGACATCACAGTTGTTAATTTCAAAAGTTTGTATCTCATTATAGAAATACCTATAACAAGAACCATCAGCTGAAGTATCGTATGCCTTTGGGGGGTCCTAGGAAGATTCCACTGTAGGAACATGAATATGCCAAGATGCGCATTTCTGTATTTCTCTAAAGAGAGACAACAGCAAATCAAAGCACTGAAGATTCATTTATGATTGTGTTCCAGAGAGCTCCAAGTCACCACACTGAAATCAGATTTCCAGTACCTGTGCTGTGTCTTACAGATGCAGTATCAAACCAGAGCGAGCTTCTGTTAGCCCACTGGATACATGATGTAACAAGCTGACTTACAATCTTAAATCAAGTATTTAAATCCTTTTGAATGCTTAACATTTTTTCCCACCCAAGAAAGCTTTCTCAGCACAACCACTAGCACCAACTGCCAGCATCCGGGCAGAGGATGGGAAGAGAGCATAAATAACACTGTGTAGTGTAGCTTTTTTCAAATCAACCATAACCAACACGGGGTATCAAACATGGAAGGTGCCATGACACCCACATCCTCTCAATATTTAACATTAGAGAAACTGTGATCAGTATTTAGCTTGGCAAAAGAGTCTTGAAAGCTATTACCACCAATAGTGTCCAATATATTTTGAATACATCCATATCACATATAGAGCCTTCTCCATATAAATTATTAAAATCAAACCATGAACTTAGACGTTGAAGCATTACAGTATAGGTAATTTTACTTAAACTCCTAGCATAGACAAAGCTCAAGAGAGAACTGTTAATGTAGTTTTGTAAATGGATTGATCTCAACTATCATTACTAACAACAACTCATGCAACTGAGATTGAATTGCACTAAACTCGAGGATGTCTAGAATCAAGACATCTACCTGATACATATAAAATGCATATATGCCACCTCTGGAAAAAGAGTTAATCTATTTAACAATATCCAAATGAGGACATACTGCAATTTACACATCAAATTTTATACTAATTTAGTGGCCTTGCCTGCTTCCCCAGCTCACACTACACCAAAAGCAAATCTACAACTTGCATTGCGCTGAAACTTAACCAATTAGCTATGAAAAAAATGAAATTTAATTAAACAGTTCTGAAATCCTCATGTAAGCAGAGAATAGCTTTTTCTTTAAACAAAGACGGAGGGAAAGAAAACTAGAGCAAAATACAGTGAAACATGAGCGATGTTAACATTTTTTAATAGTTCCAGATGAGGCTTTTACACACTACAGATAAGTGCTTATCCTACACTTACAAAAGACAAGTTCTGGAAGCTGACCAAGCAAAAACTTGCCTTGAGCTGACTTATCTCCTGGCTATAGCACCACTTGATAAGACAGTAACAAAGTCTCTCAACTTTCCTGCCAGGAGAAAAGGAACTCAGAAGTAAATTAAAAGATACCAGTGCAATGGTTAAGAGTAAGAAAACATATGTCTAATACACATAACGCTCTCCTCCGGATGATTAAGGAGACAGATGTTTACAGACACACATAAAAAATTCCAACTTAATCAGCGCAGCCACAGAAACAAGTTCTAGAAAGCACTGACAGATAACACGTCAAAAGCCCAAAATCAACAGGTTGATATCCCAGTCTTTCAGGTGTTGGATATGAAGTTTCATGGTACAAGACTGCCACCACATAAAGTCGTGGCATGAGGTGAACCGAAGATTAGAGGTGAAACTGAATTTTCCACATGAGACTAATCTTGAGAAATATGACAATCTCTACTGACAATCAAATACTGAATTTACTTAAATGTATATTATAGCTCGTCTGCAGAGATTTTTTAATTTTTTTAGATTCTCTTATTCAACAGTGCTGATTTTTTGACCATTCCTGACATGATCAGTGTCTAAACATTTATTCTTTTCTTCCTCATGCTTAACTTTGGAATAAAAACTCTTGAAACTGTTACATCAATTTTATCTCAGGAGAAGTAAAAAAAAAAAAAAAAAAAAAAAATTGTTTTCCGTTAAGACCTTCAAAATCTTAAAGTAATTGTTTTGACAGATATCTTCAATCCTAACTATGATTGGTGGCCAAAAAAAAAGGTATTTTAATTCCCTGACGAGTAATCAGAAAGATACTTAATCTGAACACACTGTTCAAAATCTAAGGCCAAAAGGACAAGACTGAGCAGACCTGAAAAACACAGCAACTTTAAAAAAAAATGTTGTTTCTCAAGAGCAAGTTCAGAAATAACAAGTCTTATCCCTCACTGTTCTGTCTCACCGCTCTGTATACCAAGTATAGTACTCGTCCTTTGGACAGAAGGCCTCAAACACCCCACAATATTTTACCTTTATCTTGACTGGCTAGAGCCTTAACACCAACATTTAGAAAGCCTTTGAAAATACAGTTCTTGGAATACTAAGCTTACATTTTATGTCACTCAACAGCTAATACGCACCAGATATTAAAATCTGATTTTTGAATTTGACAGAAATTTGGGGCTTAAAAACAATAATTATATAGAAGGTATAACAGAATGATGCATGGGATTTCATATCATCTCAATCAGGTGCAAATATCAAAATCTCTTTTTGACATGAGAGTGGAAGTTTCCTGGAGCTGAGTCTGAATTCAGCTATTATGAACAATGCATATTGATCTGAGATGGTCCTCAAGCAGGGGATACTACATGTATTTTCACACAGAAATTGTAAATAATACTACTGTTGCTCTTCTCTTATGTAGGTCCTCAGTACCAAGTAATTTTGAAAATCCATGCTAAATTGAACGGAAAATATTTCATCTTGAACTGCGGAGCTTGGGGGGGGGGGGCGCAGGGGATGTTATGTGCTTCTATACTATTTGAATACTTTTAAGTGTTAGGAAGCATATGAAAAACATCCAAAGCTTTTTGTTCCCTGGGTGACTTATTACATTTGTTGGTGCCATATCACCTGCTTAGTGTGTAAACCTCAAGATTTCAGATGATTTAACTACACAAGGGAATATCAGTAATCTTCAAAAAGGAGTGCAGCTCTGCAATATGTACATTAGGCTGAACAAAACTATCCAAAACATAACAGATTATTGATTTAACATCAGTATTTTCTGTCACTTCTACTTAGTTTAGGAACCATATCATCCTGTAATTATATGAATCTAGATGGTTTTCCGTATTACCTCCTGCCTGTTAAAGGGCTTATAGTCATCTAAGTCAACACTTCCCTGTGGTGTTTTGGTTTTTTCTTTCCCAACAGGACAAAGAATATGATAATATCCATACACAGTATTAAGTTAGATACAATATACCTTGCCACTGTATCTCAGTAAGCGTCTAACTCCAAGCACAACTCCAAGCCAGTGACAGGCCAAGAAGCATCTTATCACTCTCTCCTGAACATTAACTGGTTACATGCACTCTTTGGGGCACGGTTGGAAAAGCTGTATGTACCTTGCTTACCTTGAAGCACAGTCTAGAAAAAGTAGACATTCAGTTCATTTTCATTTTCTGTAACTGTTACACAGACTACGCGTATCTCGGTAACATGTTTAATGCAAAGAACGCAAGGCTTAAACCACTATCAAGAAATGCCTCATATAAAATACTTTGTAAGTATTCGCTCTTTCAGTTGTTTTGTTATTTCTTTTTTTAAGAGACCTATTTCCAAACTGCTGTGATTCAAGAGCTCTAGGATTTCCTTTCAAGCAAGAGGGAAACCCAGTCTAAGAAGAACAGGGCCTTCCTCTACAGCAATACAGCCTGTCTGCACCTTCCAGCAGTCCCAGTCTTCCAGCAAAAGCGGTCGTTCACACAGTGCAAGTCCAGGCCCACTACGGACATTGCAAAGTGATTGACATATGCATTGTATTTACTGGAAGCACACTTGGCAGCTGGACATATGGGTCAGCTTCTCACTCATTCTATTACTGAGACACTTCAAAAGCTGTAGGGATTTTTAAAAAAACAAAAACATAAAGCCTATTAAAAAAACGCTACTCCAAATTATAAAAATCACTGATTTTATACAAAACCAGGCACAACATGAAACAAACCATTAGTTAATATCTAGAATTGAAACTGGTAAATATCTGATCTAAAATATAAAATTAAAGAGATTTTGCTCCTGACATGAATAGGTAGGTGGAATTCGGCCTGAAGTACAGAGACTAAGCCTATTTCTGTACAAATACAACATTGGAAAGGGAGATGACTCGGTTTTGGTTAGAGGCCTGTTGGTTTTTCATAGGCTGTTATTTTCCTTGACTCTGTCGGGAACTTATATCAATCAGCTAATGTCTTGTAGGTACCATGAAACATCTATTTAAGTAATTTATTTACTTATGGCCAAGCGAGCTGCTTGTTCTTGCAAGGGAAAAGAGTTAAACACAAACTGCAGTGAGGCAAAGGAAAAAGTCATTTAACAGTTGAGAAAAGCAAAATTCATTAAAACAGAACCACAAAAAATATCAAATGTTAATCAAGATGTATTTTACCAGACCAATCTCTTCCTGATTTTTGTCGTACTGTATTTTAATTTGTTTTTTCTTAGACTATACAACAGTTGACATCAACAACCACCTCCGTGGTTGTTCACAAGCCATTAGCACCCTTTAAATATTGGCTCATCGTAAGTAAAAATGCACCATTACATTTGTGTATTTAAATTCTCCATTGTCCTGTTCACACACTGCTATAACGTATTTCTCCACAATACAAAGTTTCATAACACATTTTGCAGTACATGGATTCATGCTCATTCCCATGGAAACCATCAGGGCCACAGGCACTGCAGAATCACTTCCTTGTAGAAACGTTTCTGTAAGGCAGTCCCAGGATTTCAATCGTGCGAGCAACAAGGCGTTAGATGTTATTAGCACACTGTTAAGAGGCAGTGATAGGGCTGTAATAAGATTAATGCCCAAAATTCTGCTAGTTACAAGTGGGACGGAGCATTTCCCCATGAGTACTTAGTATCTAATTTCTTCTATTTCCCAAATCTCACCGAACTCAAATCTTTTGAAAATATTCACTACTTTAGGTAATATTTTTAAATTGCCAATACAATTTATATTTATTATTTTTAATGAATTCAATACCTAACCACCATTTCAAGAATGAAACTGATGAATATACTCCTTTAGAGCACAACATATGGAAATTATATAGAAGTAGTAAAGTCAGGCACAGTTTCAACATTTTCCACTCAATACACCAGAGCCTTACTCTTATACTTCAACATACAGTTGATACGTATGTTCTGTGTATTAGTGAATTACCATCGTTCAAATATTCACAGTGCTCACTGAGTTAGAAGTGTATCTGCAAGTAAAAGGTTTTCTCTTCAGCATCAACTTCTAGCAGCTTCTGTAAAAAGATTTAAAGATGATAGCTAAAAGCAGCAGTAGTAAATTTTACTTAACAGTCTATTTTTTTAATCAGATTGTGCCAAACTTATTATTGTGAAGCTGAAAAAAAACTGCAAGTCAGTGACCCTCATCTATTTTACCTTCAAAAATCAGTAAAATAGAGCAAAGCTAGATGGGGAGGAGGGAGCTGGGGCTGATCCAAGACTACTGATCTTCAAAGACCATAGCCTGCACAACAGAACTGGAATACATATACTATTTAAGGGTGTGTCTTAAAATCACGACTTCCATATGCATTCAACAGATGCTTCCAAGTAACCAGTAAAATCCCTACTGGATATTATTTCCATGTCATTTTAATAATTTATAACCTTTTGTGCAACAATTTTTTCCACATTCAAGCACTTATCCTTTCTGGCAAATGTTTGGTTATGTGCTAAGGAGCTGCAACAGAGACAGATCCTCCTAGTAACAGGTAGTGCAATCCAGAGAACCAAGCCTGGACCGAGTCTCAGTTTTCCTGCTAACTTAAGGTATAAAACTGAGGAAAAAATAGGAAAGCCAGTTACTGCTGGCAAGCTTCAGCTTCCTCACCTTTCAAATAGAGATAAAACTTTCCTTTGTATCACCACCTGAACATAGCAATGTGAAAACCACTCCCAGAAGAGCTCCATTTCTAATAACAGCTACTGTGACAGTGAGATTAAAAACAACCGTTCTAATTTTATCACTGAGAGTGTCAATGGATAAGGCAGCATGGCCTTCAGATTGTTCCCAAAAAGTGATATGATAGCTGCAGTAAATACCCTATATGTCATCTAAAGTTTAAAAAGCTTTAAACCAACTATTTTTTGCACTGATAATAATATAATAACAAAAAAATAACTGAGTCCTAAGTGCTCAAAAGTCAGCCCTATGTTAATGAAGAATTTTGTCAATGAGATTGCTTATTTTCCTCAGATACGCATAAAAAAACTCAAATATTGACAAGAAGTGTCTCACACCTCCAAATAAGATCCTAAACACCAAATGGGCATGACACCTGCTTAATGAAAATAGGTATGCATATTGTGTACTGCACAAATATGGGGCTCCATGGAACAGGAAGGATGTGCCGCAAATGGACTGCAAAGCAGGATACAGTGTTTAACCAGAACAAAAGCAGAGACTGATAAGTCTTATATGTTGAAAGTAACATCCTCACCCTCCTTTTCCAGTTAAAGACCAATATTTATAAAAGAATTAGCCTGTTATTTCATGCATACAGCAAAATTCAGGTGCATCGTCAAACTCCAGTGAATAAATAAGCCTCTCTATTAGCTTTAAAATTAGATTAAGCCAAAAGAATTGAATAAAGTGTTTATCTGAAATAAGTATCCACATACAAGTCATTCAAGAATATTCCCACGCTTATTCCTAAATAGGCTTATGTAGGCATGTTACAAAAGACATTATCAAAGTTAAATAAGTTACATTGTCTTTGTTTTGCACTCTTGATTTTAGATTATTGAATAATCTTACAAAATACTAACAAGAATACTTATTATACAAGCCTGAAATTTTCCAATTTATTACATTAACAATTTATTTACTTTCTATTAATATGATACCATTATGTTACACGCTAACATAATCAAACTGCTAAGCATTGTTGTTAAAGCAGGTTAAAGCAGATATCATATCTCTCCAATCTTAATGCTGCCTGAAGATTAAAAAAAAGTATGAAAGAACAGCATGCTCAAAGCTGTACCATCATTAAGAATGTATTTTGAGCATGTGCATAAATACGGAAAAATAACACACAAAGTAATTGTATCAAAAAAATGTCACTGGCAAAGAAAGATTAATAAAAAAAGACTACAGCAACAATAAGCCAAAAATACATTATCTTTTTTCAAAGACTAGAAAAAAACAAGACTTCTTCCTCTTCTTACAAGGCCTCTGATAAGGTCTGTAAGATTTATTGAAAAGGTGGAAGCAAAAGTCCTAAGACATAAGAGGGCATAAAAGATGTTCATTTTATACATACCACAAATGGCCTTTCAGTACTGTTCCTGCCATTTTTCTGCCTGTGGCCTGCCATACCTTGTATGCTTGCCTCAACTACACCACGCTGCATGTCAGCTGCAAAGGTCTAATTTTGTTACAACAAACTGAAAACCAAAGGAGAATATTTAAACAATGTTTCAGTGTGCAAGTGGACATAATGCATTGTCTCAGCAACAAAGCCAGCAATTGTTACTTCCCTACTCGTAGATATCAAATTTAACACCTAAATAAGACACAAAGGTAATCCTTATTATCGCATTTGTTTCTGATGCAACATTTTAATCATTAAAATGTAGTAAGTTATTCGAAAGGTATTTGGTGGAAATACTCTTCTCCTTGGTATTAACACAGTCAAATAGGTATCACAAGAGCAGGATTTACTGTTTTCAACAGCTATGCATCCATAATTACAAGGCCAGAGACCAGTATGATATGTACATAACAGGAACAAAAAATAATGAGAAGTTTAACTGTTAATAACAGTGGTGTAGGGGGCAATACATCATTTCTCCTTGCACACAGCAAAAAAAAGGCTGTTTTGAAATAATATTTTCCCCTTCAAGTCTTGAAGTGTAACACTGCTCAACACATTTAAGCCACCTCCACATTTAGATTAACTCCTTTTGTCAGCACACAAGTTTCACGGTATGAAGCGATACCAGATGTTCTAGTTTTAAATGCCTCACTAGAGTATACTTACCGTGACACTTAGTAGATGCTGAGTGCACCAATGCACTCTTACAAATCATTTAAAGTTTGTGCTCTGTTAGCAAGTATACCTGCTATCCATTGGCAAAACACACTGAAATTTTAATCCTCAGACCACCACAATGTGCGTACTTTACCCATTTCAGGTTAAGAAATCTTCACTAAGCCTGAAAAGCGTTATATTCCAAGGAGGTTCTTGCCCTTTCAACTTGCTAGGACACATCAATGCCTTCTCTTCTGAATGTAAGCACAGATTGTATGTCATAAGTTCCCCTCTGGGTTAGGCTCATGCAACTCATTGTACCTGAAGATTAATAGTATATACATATCAACCAACTAATACAAAACACTTCTGTCCTCTCCATGGTTCAAGGTATCCATGAACACACCAAGCTAGTATTCAATTCACACACTAGCTCTCAGTGGCAGGATAACTGGATTTAAATTTTTAGGGAAACAGGTCAAGGAAAAGTCAAAGAGATTAAACTTCAACTTAAAATTCCATTTTAACTCCTTTGGAGGACACACAAAGCACAATACAGTCTGAAGGACGTTATACCCTAAAATCCCATTCTACAGCTCTGCCATGTCAAGAAGCTTTACAGCAGGCAGAACACACAGTCTGGGCATTCTTGCAAAGTCTTCAAAAAGGGTAAAGGAGAAAGGAAGAAGCCCCAAGAAGAGCTAGGAAAGCACAATCTTCACAACTTAAGAAATGTCAAAGACTTTTAGTCAGTTCAATATGGGCTTCACTGTTACTACCAATTACTCAAATACTACAGAAACTGATTGCTTTCTTTCCAAGAGTATCAAAAGTTGTAATTTTAAAAATTGCTTAAACATTTGCAGGATGAGTCTCAAAAACTGGTTTTCAGTAAACATGGTACCTTATTTCATTTACTGACATCAAACATACCATTCTATAAAGGGTTCCTCACCCAAGAAGCTAACTAGGCCTTCCCTATTAACAGCTGGGGATACAATCCCATCTACCATACATCTTTAGAACAAAAATGGCTGGTAATAAGAAACAAGGCACAAGTAACTTAAATACCTTAACTATGAGTAGAGGAAGTATTGAAAAACAATTCAATAATGTTAGGTTGTTTTTAAAAAGGTAGACTCATATGTTTTTATCTATGTTTAAAAAAAAAAAAAATTTAAAAACCTCTACATGCCATAGGTAAGAATACAACCCGTTAGGCACACTACACCATCACCAAATCAGGGATAATGTAATGAAGCTTAAAGTAATAATCTTTGATTAAATCAGTCACATCTGACAAGAGAAATATCTATACTATAGCCACACTGGTGCAAATACAAATGCAGATAAGGCCTACAACTTCTAACAATCTTGTTGACATATTTATGTTTTAGTCAATGTATGTTTGTATTTAATATAAATAAACTGACACGGATACCTTAAGGTTTAGCTTAAGTTCTATACAAACTTTAAGAAGCACATCTAAATATATATTCAAAGACTCATAGAATTAAGTAGCTGGAACAAACATTACCTGGCATTAGAAGATCATCTAGAGTATTAACACAGCCTCTAACTCTCATCTCAGAGTTTGATGGCCTAAAGATTCAGGTATCCCCCACCCATTGCTATCCACGAAGGCTTGTGTTGAAAGCTCTGGCAATATTCATTAACTACAGAATGGCAATTTGTTACTAGTATTAAGCCTTTCCACATCACCAGCTATGAAGATAAAAGAATAGAAACCTATAGTCATTTCGAGAAGCCTATGTAACTTTTGCTACTTTCTACAACATGTAAAATTTGTGTGCAATGGGCATAAGTGTAAAAAGAATTCATACACAGTGGTTTAACAAAAAAAAGGAAACATCATTCCCATTAATGAAATAATAAAAGCAATGCGTGTATTAATGCTTCACCATGTTATTAAGGCTCTAATTATACTGTTATGCAAGAGCAATGTATAAGAAAACTTTGTTCAGTCAACACTGTGTTCTCCAAAAGCATTGCTGGATATAAGTTTCTGAATGCATACAAATTCAAGAGGTTAGGATTTTAAAAAGAAAAAAAAGTCATATATTGGTGCTTAAGAATTCAGTCAGATGAGGAATTATTTTCCTTTACTTTTACTCTCCTTCCTAGACCATCTTTATGCAGAGGATTTGCAAAGAATGAAACAGCTTCCCAGTAACAACATACTTCCTTGTGACTACTCTGAAGGCAAACTTGATTAATAAAAAGCACTTATTTGGCCTAGCAGCCAACACACTTGCCTTGCTAAAAGATCCCCGTCTCTGAATCCACAGCTGTTATTTTCCCAGAAGAAAGTTTCCATATATACATTATCTACATACTAGTGGTCAGACACCACCCACAATCCACCACATGGAGTAACTTTGTTATTGAATATTAGTTCAATTTCTGTATTACATAAGTTTTCATGCTCATCTAGTAAAAATGTTACTTATCCCGCCTGATGTTACATCTGAGTGATAAATCAGTTCATCTCTGCTTTCAGTTTTATATCTTGCCTGATATCACTATTAAATTGTGAGAACTGCAGAAATATGCCAAGGAAGCCCTTGCTAAGTACAATTTTAGACAGCTGAGTAGGGAAGATAGAAGTTTCACTAAAAAAGCATTCTAGAGAAGTCTCCAAGCTTTGATGGAAATTCAGAATTTCTTTTTAGGACTACATCATTTCCCAGTACTGCCAACCATAAACAATTTTAAAAATGGAGAATCAGCACACTGCTTCCTTATACAAAACTTAACTTCAGGTATCCCAGGAAAAAGCTTACTAAAGCGTACAAGTGTGCGAGATTAGGCTACATAGCAACGGGAAACCAGCCTGTAAATAAAGAAAAACAACTAAAGTCTCACAACACCCTACAGCCATCAACCTGTTACTTCCAGTAAAGCAATGTAATACTGAGCCTAAATAAGGTTATCATACATATGATTACTCTGTTGAAAAGAACACTAATATTGCAAAAGCAAATGTTAAAGAGTTACTAGAAACATGAAACAAGGTTACCTTGCAAACTTCCATTGTAATAAAGCAGCAAACGAAGACAAGACTTTTTAATGACAAACTAACTCACTCTCACAGTCACAGCACACTTACTTTAGTACCAGAGTTTCTGTGTCCTGCTTGCCTCATTTACTCACTTCGCTGTGTAAGAGAAAGGATGCAAACAGAGCATCCACAGAGTGAACAGTTGGCACTCATACAGTTAAAGGCTATAATCCAGTGCATGTGTAAAAGAGGTCAAATAAAAATTGCAACAGCAGAATAGTAAATTTGATAAAAACTTACAATTTAAGAGATAACAAACAACTATCAGGAAATGCAGCTGATCAGAATTTTTCATTACACTCTCTTCTATAATGGCTCTTATTTAAAATTGCAGATGCAAGAAATCTAAGTACCTTTATCATTAATTCAATAAGCACAAAATTAATACAGTATTTCCTTTTCATCCTCTCTAATTTCAAATTTTCCACTGGAAAACAAGTAAAAAACAGCATTCTGAAGAAAACATCAATATTCCACAAGTGGGTTTATATATGAAACCCTGTACAACAAAATAGTGTTTCATGACACAGCCATAACACCAAACAAAAAAAAATTTTTTTTACATTATTTCCATGGTATAATGCAGATCCCAAATGAGTATAGTACAAAGAATGAAAAAGAGGAAAGATTATGTTGTTAGCTTTAAGGAAACAAACACCAAGATATGAAAAAACCTGAAGCAGTTGTTCCTGTGTTTCCATGAAAAGGTTGTTTTCAATATAGCTATCTGTATAAATCAACAATACAGCCCCACTAACCACACTCCCAGAAAATATATGCTTTTTAGAGACAGCTACAAACATTTTACGTCTGCAGTTGAAGTTTGAACTTCAGACTTAAGATCAGTTTTAGAGAAATAAGGAAAATTAATATTTATACCCAAATTTACACCACTCAGACTAATCATTGTAGGTACAAGAGCCTTGTAAAAGTTCTGGCAAATTTATGGACTTTATTCTGCATTTTAACATCTCTAAATGCAATCACTTGGTAATCCAACCTTCTCCCTTGCTTTCTTGCAAGAAACAGGAACGCACAAGTATCTTTCCTGTTCGTAGATTAACACAGAAGGTCACTTGACTGCACAGGCAGGTACTCATAAAAGAAAACTGCCATGTCTATTCAGCTAACCTGAAAATTTCTTTCCATTCAAAGGAATAACTACTGTTTATGTTCTAAAATCCATCAGCTTACAGTTTGAAATTTATTGCATCTTACTGAAGGAAAAGAATATAAGGTCAGTGAACCAAATCTGATCTAGTTTCAGCAGCTGAATTTAAAAAAAAATTCAGGCCCCACTAAAGAATTTCTAGAAACACAACAAACAAGAGTCCATCCACACCTCTTGCATAAAAAGAAAAAGTTAAGTAAATTATGGCACTGCTTTACATTTATTTCAGACAACATGCCATAATCATTACCCCTCTGGGGAAGATCTTGACAGTGGCTTTTGGGTTCCTCGCTATGAAGGGTCATACAACTGCAAAAAAGAGTCTAGTAAGCTTGTAAGCATCGAAGAAATGGCTCAGAAGGTCATGCACAAGCTAGTCTAAACTACGCTTATTAATTTTGTCAGAAATATATAAGTGTTCAAGCTATAGTATGGTTCTCTTATATACCCGGACTCCACTAGTTACACAAAAAAATCAGAAGGGCCTCCAGCAAGCATAGTAAAAGCTACAGCTTACAACATTTGCTGTATCCGTTGCTACTTCCCTGCAGGAAAAAGGGATTGGACAATCTGCTGCACACGAGCAACTGGGAAGAAAGCCTATGCTCTTTCCTTCCACGCATTCCTTGCATGCACACACCAGAGCTGTGCTACCCTTTCTCCTCCATATGTGAAGCTTAGAAAAAGCGTATGTTATATATCTTTTCTTTCAATGAAAAAGTGAACAGAGACAAAATTTAATTATCTACAAGGGACTCTCAGGTGTCTGTCTGGTCACAGCTACAACTTTTCCAATATGAGTGGCATGCCTGCAATGAAACACAGTTGCAATCAACTGTGAATGCAGCTGGTACATCTGGAACTAGCTGTCTTGGTCTTCCATCAGGCAGGTGAGAGTATGCAGAACCTTCAGACCTAATAATAAACCAAAGTAATTTTTAGTCTTCATATGTCTGAATTCTGTTTAAATTCACGTTCTCAAATGGCAGAAGATGATCATAAGGTGATCTTAACTCTGTACTTCTTTTAAAAGACAACTACAAAAGTTTGAGGTGAACACATCAGATACACATAATACGATGCTGAGTCAGTAGAATTATTAGTCTAGTTCCCTATAGAAGGAAAATTTATAAGATGCCCATGCTCATACATGTTCTTCCACCTCCACCCACACTTTGAAAGTTCCTGGTGATTTTATTAAACTTAAGAAACTAACCTTCTTCAAGACAGCTGTCTTTCTTACGGACTCCATGCAAGTAAATAGCTGAGCAGAGTAGAGAGACCATTTGAAGAATAAGCTCACTCACCTTCTAAAAATGCCTTTAGAAAGCAATCCGCACAAAGTAAAAAAAAGCTTATGGTGCTCCAAATGGACAAACAGTTTTAAGAAGGTGTGAGCTCTAATTAGGTCCAAAAGCTTACTGCAAACCAAGCTGCAAAAAGTCATGCTTTTTTTTTTTCCCAGCTTTTATATTAAAAGCATCATTTGGTTTTCTGTGATTATTGCAGATGGACACTCACTATAAAATTTACAATTACTGTTTCTAAGAACTCCAAAAGACCTTTAAGAGTCTTCATAAAGCTCGTTGCAGTCATAATCATCACAAATTTGAGTGATCAGGTAAGTGCCAATCTCTCAAAAAAGCAGGAACATGAAAAGGCTGCTTACAGGCACACAGAAAGACAAAAGAAAAAAAAAAAAACAACACAGAAATATCCTATGCATGTGATCACCACTACTGTGAACGTAAGTTTTCTCTGGGCTACTTGAGTGGAGTGAACACCATGGAATCTCTACTCAAATTTCTACAAGAGGAAGCAAAGATAACAAAATATGATGGACTGTACTCAGCTCCTGATCTTTTTTCAGGATGGTCAAAAACAAATACATGAAACCTTGCATCTCATCCGAAAGAAAAAGTACATTACAAATGTGAGTTTCTGGAGGGTTATTTTTTACCCTGCAATTTCTAATTTCTTAGAAAGACTAGACCACCTACATTGAAAACTGCTTTCACTATAGGTTTATTCATTAAGCATACAATATTTCTGACACACTGCTATATCAACAAAAGCTCCATGTAAAAACTTAAATGCATGGTATACTTTGTTTGCTGAACTAATACAAGCTGAATCAGCCCAAGCACTTCATAATAGCATAAACTAGTGACATATTAGGACTTCCCATAATATGCAACTAAACTTGTGTTATGCCTTACAGTTGTACAAATTCTTATATAGACTACACATCCCTATTCACTAGGATGAGTTAAACACCATGATCTGTAGAACAAGCACAGGCTGCCGCTACTAATCTTTATTACTAAATAAACCCAAAGTAGACCACAATATTGTCTTAAAGGAATAACAGAAATCTCATATTTCTATTCATCACATAGTCTAAACTGCAATACCCATTCAATTCAATAGTTCAGAGAATGATGAGTTCCAAAAAGAGAGCATGTCAAAAATGTCTTATTTAACAAACCTCCTCAACATCAATGGCTCTGAATCCACATGCAATCAGTGCCTTTTACTGTGTTGTAAAAGCAACTGGATAGAGTCAATTTTCTTTGATATTGTGGTTGTTCTTTGTATTCCTGAGCCGGATGAAGAACACCACCCAATTTTGCTTATTGTGCCTTACAAAAGATATTCCTAATGTCTTTTATGGTTGGACTCGATCTTAAAGGTCCTTTCCAATCTAAACGATTCTATGATTTTAATTCAAAACCGCCAATATAACTGTATGCATAGATAATTTCTGTCTGCTACAAATCTCTCAAAAATGCATCAGAAAACAAAGCTACATTCAAGCTATCAAAAACAGAATAAAATACTTGGAATCTCACTATCATGCTGATACAGTAGTTAGCCATATGTATCATTTGATGACTGGGACCTTAACTATCTAGCAGAAAAGCTGATAGAAAAGGGTACAGGCTTGTATTTTTTCCTCTCCTTTCTGTCAAACCATGAAGATTGGAAATCTACATTGACATTTAATTTCAGAAGCATTTCATAAACAAGCATTCAGGTACTTCAATCAAGTTATCAAGTGTCTACAATGTGACACAGTTCTTCCTCCATTCTCCTATATTTTGATGATATTATATTTGCAGAACACTCTAATAGTATTAACATTTTTAAAAGTTATGCAAATTTAGTCTATCTTCTTAGTTCGGGTTTCATTGTTAGCTTTTACTCCTGCCATGGTAGCGCTTTTTAATTTATTGTTGTGTTACCTGAAACAAATTTGCACTTAATCTAAATCCAAATTACACCATTAAGTAATAAAATAAGGAATTAATCAGATTAAAATAAGATAGAAGTTAACTATAATGCTCTACTTGCACCAAATTTAAAAAGGAGGCCAGAAAAGTAAGTATTGCTGCATCATTATGTATTATATTTTGCAGTAACATATTGACATTTAGAACTTCTCTTCATTACTAATATTGTTTTCTTTTACTTTACTGTTCCTCTGAAATAACAAGCTTTCTAAAAATACTTCCACATTCTCATATACAGAGAAGACTGATGCATCTTCTATTTTGCATAAACAAACCCAAAAGCAACCTACCTAGCATGCCTTTGCTTTCGAAGCAGTCCTATTTGAAAGGATTACTTATACCACTGCCAAGAGATAAGGCAGCAGTTGAGAGAAAGAGATCACAAACTTCCCTATTGCCCACCAAAATTCACCCCCAATTTTGGCATGTAATCACCCTTGGTCATCATTAAGATGACTGACGAAGTCTCATTACTTTGTCAGAGCACAGATGAGACATTTGAATCAGTAAGATGTTACAACCATTTTAGCAGAATTTCAGTAAGACATTCTAAGGACTTGCAAGAGGAGATACCTTGTTTACAAAGCAAGTAAATTTATACCAACACTTCTGTTCACCACAGGTGTCATGGAAGTTTGTGAACCATACTGTTAGTGTCCTGAGAACGCTTCGTGTAAGATCCATTGGGAGACATCTTCAGCAGGTGGAAAGATGAAAGTTTTCAACTGTTTTCAGTAAGTCACCTTCCTCTATACAGACTCCACGCAAGAGGTACCACTGTGCTGTACCAGAAGAACACACAAGGACAAGGGCAAGACGGGGCAGGGGGAAGCACAAAGCAAAAAGTAATCATAGGCATTTGTTCGACTGTCAGAAGCAGACGATCAAGGTCACTCACAGTTGATTTCAATGAACAGTAGTTCACAAAGTAGATTACAAATCTGATAGAAAACAGTTTTGAAACATCTGTTGTCTTTATTCCATTAAAGCGGGAACAGAAAAAATCAAATATAACATTTGTTATTATGTCCAAAACTGATAAAACAGCTTTTACACACACAGAAATGGGATTAAAGGCACCAACCTGTATCCTGCTCTTAACTATTCCCTTTTTCATTGTTCCCTCAAACTTGGTAATAAAAAGCCACACACATACCACTGTCTGTCTGGCAACAGCAGCAGTCTGCTGTCAGCTGCTATATTTTTTCAGAGCTACATTTCACAACTGGTCAGTTTTCACCACTCCTTGAAAATGCTATGTGCACCAAAGTCACAGATACACAGGCAGTTAAACAGAATACTGCAGAAATACTCTGAGATTTTCTCTTTCATAAGAACCACTATACACAAATAAGTTATTCTTCCTCTTCCCAAATATTTACTATACTGTCTAACTCCAGGATAATGACTGGGGACTATCACTAATAAATGCCAAATAGTCTTCAAAGCTTGCCTCAAAACTATGATCTTCCTTCTCATTACCAGTATACTGATTCTCCTTCATGCTTCAGCTGTACAGTGTTCTGGTGACACTTGGAAAAGATAAAGAAAAAGTAACAAAAAACGCTTCTATCTTTAAGAAGTTTAAGTATTTTCTTCTCACTCTGTGTCATTATGAGTATTACCAACTGCATGAGACATAAAAGGACACAAAAGGAGCCAGCAGCAAAGAAAGAACCAAATGTAGTAGATGCTTTCCCACTTAAGGTCTGCATGGATTGCCCCTACTAGGATGGCTCCATTCTCTGCTAAGTCCCTTCAATCCGTCGGTTTATTTTATTTCTTATTAAGAAAACACAGTAGGTGCTGGCAGCCCTAACAGAGAAGGCAAAAAGCACAACGGATAAGGGAAAAACCCACCACACTCGCCATCTCTTATACCTGCATAACCTTCAACAGTCTGAGGTACGAAAGGTGGAAACAGAAAGCCCGGGGAGTAGGGCAATGGAGCTGAAGGATGAAAGGCAATATTTAAAGGCAATTAATTTCTGCCCTCTCTCGGTCTTCACTTCCACAAGGGAGGGAGTCGCTCCCCTCCCCAGGGATGAGCACAGGGTGAGCCTGGCCACAGGTTAGGCAGCTCGGTAGAAAGAT
>NW_009624789.1:61914-68005 GCF_000690535.1 Cariama cristata | reverse complement strand
CAGCCCTTGATCCAGGTCATTGATGAATAAGTTAAATAAGATTGGACTCAGAACTGACCCCTGGGAAGCACCACTAGCTACAGGCCTCCAACTAGACTCTGTGCTGCTGATCACAACCCTCTGAGCTCTGCCATTCAGCCAGTTCTCAATCCACCTCACTGTCCACTCATCTAGCCCATGCTTCCTGAGCTTAACTATGAGGATGTTATGGGAGACAGGGTCAAAAGCCTCGCTGAAGTCAAGGTAGACAACATCCACTGCTCTTCCATCATCTACCCAGCCACTCAGGCCATCGTAAAAGGCTATCACGTTGGTCAAGCATGACTTCCCCTTGGTGAACCCATGTTGACTACTCCTGATAACCTTCTTTTTCTCCACATGTTTAGCGATGACATCCAGAATGAGCAGTTCCATCACTTTTCCAGGGATGGAGGTGAGGCTGACTGGCCTGTAGTTTCCTGGGTCCTGCCTTCTTGACGTCGGCATTTGTCCAGTCCTCAGGCACCTCTCCTGTTCTCCATGATCCTTCAAAGATGGTGTAGAGTGGCTCAGCAATGACATCTGCCAGCTCCCTCAGCACTCATGGGTGCATCCCATCGGGACCTATGGATTTGTGGGCATCCAGTTTGCTTAAATCATCTCTAACCTGATCCCCCTCAACTAAAGGAAAGTCTTCCTTTCTCCAGGCTTCCTCTCTTACCTCCAGGGCTTAGGATCCCCAACAGCCTGCCTAGTCAGATCTTTGCTTAGACTGAAGCAAAGAAGGCATTCAGTAACTCTGCCTTCTCTGTATCCTCTGTCACCAGGGCACCCACCTTGTTCAACAGCAGGCCCATATTTTCCATAGCCTTCCTTTTTCTACTGATGTACTTGAAGAGGCCCTTCTTGTTGTCTTTGACCTCACATGATCTCCCAGATTTAATTCCAAGTGGACCTTAGCCCTCTTCGTCACATCCCTGCATACTCTGACAACGTTCCTATATTCTTCTCAAGTGGCCTGTCCCTTTTTCCACATTCCATAAACTTCCTTCTTCCATTTGAGTTTTGCCAGAAGCTCCTTGCTCATCCATGCAGGTCTCCTGCCCCCTTTGCTTGATTTCTTGCTCATAGGGCTGCATTGATCTTGCGCTTGGAGGAAGTGGTGGTTGAATATTAACCAGCTCTCTTGGGTACCCCTACCTTCCAGAGCCCTAACCCATGGGATCCCTCCAAGTAGGTCCCCGAAGATGCCAAAGTTAGCTCTCCTGAAGATGTCAAAGTTAGCTCTCCTGAAGTCCAGGGTAGTAATCCTACTTACTGTCCTGTTTCCTCCACACACGATCCTGAACTCCACCATCTCACTGTCACTGTAGCCAAAGCTGCCCCAGTCTTCACATCCTCAACCAGCCCCTCTTCGTTTGTTAGTACAAGGTCCTGCAGAGAACCTCTCCTTGCTGGTTCCTCCACCACCTGTGTCAAAAAGTTATCAATGATCTGCAGGAGCCTCTTGGACTGTGTATGCCTAGCTGTGTTGTCTTCCCAGCAGATATCAGGGTGGTTGAAGCCCCTCGTGAGAACTAGGGCCTGTGATCGTAAGACTACTTTTAGCTGTTTGTAGAAGTCCTCATCGACTTCCTCATCCTGATCAGGTGGTCCACAACAGTGTCACCCATATTAGCCTGCCCCTTAATTCTTACCCATAAGCTCTTGACTCATTCTTTATCTGCCCCTCGGCAGATCTTAATACATTCCAGGTACTCTCTTACATAGAGAGCAACTCCACCACCTCGCCTTCCTGGTCTGTCCTTCCTAGAAGGTACATAACCATCCATGACCGCATTCCAGCCATGCAAACTGTGTAAAAAGTTTTTTTTGCCTGTTTTGTATCTTTCCTCATCATTCTTTTTTTTTTTTTGTCAGAATGCACATTTTGCAAGAGAAGTGCTTGCTACATCACTGAGCATAGTGATGTTATGGTAGTGGGAAAGGCTGCTACGTAATGACAGGACAGATTCTAAAAAATGTTTTGCTCTTAAAAAAAGATTTAAATTCCCACAGTATGTACCACATATAGATAGATACATAGTATCATGATATACGTAGGATATTTTATAAATAGGGAGAGACAGAAAGACTTAAAATACCTTAATTGTTTTACTGCTCCTATGTTTCAATACCTTCCATACAAAAGAAATAATTTACACAGCCATTTTGATGAGAAATCATATCAAAACATAGCAAAGTCTAAAAACAAAGCTACAGAAGGCATTTTTTCTGCAGTCAGTGATTTTTAGAGATGGCAAGAATTCCAGGCAAGCCTTTGCAAGTATTAAATCACAGAGGAAAAAAGTTGGTGAAAGATATGAAAGAAATTCTCTAAAGATCTGAGGTTTTTCAGGACAGAATGACAGCTATTTAAGGAAAACTTAAGAAATTAGTCTGGAGAAGAAAGCAAATGAGACTATGCTGTTTTAACGGAAGCTTCAACAGAAGTTGAAAATTTCCTGAAGAATCAGATCTGTAAACTCAGCAAAGAGCAGCATTGACAGAATGGGAAATAGGAAGCTTCAAACTTCAAGAAAACTTGGTCTGGAAATACCGGGAAATGCAAACTTTTAATGGAATGAGCTAATTCTCTTAATATTAATTTAAATCTAGAAGATACCTCAAAATACATAAAAAGATATGAAATTCCTGTGTAGATATCTTTGGTGTTATGCTCACCCTTCCACTGTCTTTCTGGGTCTTAAAGCTGATGGTCTGGGAAGCGGGTGTACAGTGACCTGTGAATATCCCAAGTCCTTCACCAGAGGAATATCACATCAATGGTGACATTTTTGTCACTTTAGGACTGCTTGGCGTCACTTTCATACTTTTGTTAACATGCTCTATGGGTTGCTCTTTTTCAGTTTGCAAGTCCATATTATATCTGATTTTACTACGTGTCATGTATTTTACCTATTTAAATACTTGTGTGGGTTGCACTTTTTTGAATCTCTTTGCAACCTTTAAATTGGTTTTACACAGCTCTTAACACGGCAGCTCTTTGATGACTAGTAATATCCATTGGTGAGGCCCTGGGACCTCCAATATTAACTTGTACCTGTACTTTCAAAGTTCCTGCAATCACTCTAAGCTTGTACTTCTCAATGGTGTATTGTACTCTAGGGTCATAGATAGTTCTTGCTACACAGAGTAAATACTTGCTATTACTGTCTGTTGGTTACAAAATATGCATAACAAGGCATTACACCACAAAGTTACACCAAAGTAAGCAAAAGATAATACCAAGTCTGTAATAATCACTTGGTCATTAGGTGATTGCTATTACAAGCTAAAACACAGCTCCAAGCTGGTCAAGACCAGTCTTGATGCATTTGAAGCCTGTGTTAGCTTAACGCAAATCCTGTAAGCCTGTTACAACTGTACCTCAATATTCCCTGGGTTACAAGGCTATGCTTGTGCACTTGTCAAAATAGCAAAGGTCACTAACAGTGAAGGAGATAACAGGAAAAAGAAGAGAAACATCAGCAGTCTGCTCTCGGGAACTCGCTCTCAGTACTGAAAGTATCACCTAATGCTATGCTGCATTACACTCAGAAATGCGACTACAATTGAAGAAATTTATTTCAGAAAAATTAAAAAAAAAAAAGGAAAAATTCTGATAAAGTTGTTTCTCAGGCCAGCAAAACCTATAAACTGACAGAAAATATTTTTTAAAAGAAATACAATGGTACATAGACACAACTATAACACATGAATGATTGATAATAATGTTGCTACTTCATACATATGCCTGAAATTAATATGATGGGCTTTAAGACACCATCGCAGTAAACCTACCAAACTGAATGGTTTAATTCTTAGAAACTGGCTGAGTTTTGTGAACTCTGAGATAATTAGTCTAATGGCAAAGAATGTATCATAATCTTAATCTTACAAAACATAATTTGCCTTTGAGAGTTTTATTACATCATCTAAAGAATATTAATCTCTTCATGTATTTACTCCTTAAGATGTTTATTTTTTTTTGTCTGACAATTTCAAAACTGACCCCTCTGTTCATAGAAGAAGGATTTCCCACATAAACAAAGTATTTGTTCCATTCTGAACACACTTTCCCTTAGTCAGCTCACCAACTAACTCTTTTTAGGGTTAGATTTCATTTCGTAAGAGTGAGCACTATTCTTTGAAACTTTAATAGTAATATTAGCTACAAACAGCTCCTTTCAGTGCTTTCTAGAAACATACACATCATTGCAAAGAACTGTTAACTTTGACATGTGAATTTCCTTTCACTCCAACCAGTTTTAGGATGACTGGGAGCACTCGTTACAAAAACACTGCTCTAAAATAAAAGCATACTCTCCAAACCTTGTCGGTCATATTTTGCAGAGAAGTGTCTGGGTGCCAGTAACTTCCCCTGCATATGGCATCTTCTGACTCCTCATGTCAGAGTTGTGGACAATGCTTCGGTGATCTACATACCCATGAACACTGTTCAGTATTCATAAGCATGAAACAAGATCACACTGGGAAATGACACTTTAGGGTTTTTTCATCTCTTACCTGTGCAGTTCATTGCTTTTCTAACTGTCTTTTGTTGCTGTCTTAAGTCTGGTTTTATTTTCTGCTTCATCTTAAGCCTTCTGAGTCCTTATTGTTGTTCAAATTACTTTTTAAATAGTTTTGTTTATTAAGACAGTGGAAATTTATGTATCATTTATTCAAATGACTATATGACATTATTGTGAGAAACATTCACCTATGTAGTTTATAAGAGAGGACAAAGTCTGTGAAGCAAAGCTTTATTTCAGTGCTGGGTGCACAGGAGATCACCTCCACGATCCTCCTGCATGCAGACTGGTTAGTCTCACTTCCACATATTTATTTAGGACAATCATTCATATTCATGCCATTTCTCGGAAGTCTTATACATATTCAAATTATTTCCCCGAAGTTATTTACATCTATACCCTCTCACTTGCGTTTGTGCACTGCTCTCTAAGGGTCTTCTTTGAGGGTCATGGGGTGAAGGCCCAAAGTCTTCCTCTTGGTTGAACTCACTGTTTCGGTTATATTGCAAACCCAAGTTGACAGTTAATCCTCTCTTTCTTCCATATAAGGGTAGGAAGGTAACAACCAGGTAGAGTCTAATCATGGCTAAGACAAGTGGTGTCAGCCGAAGTAACTTAATCCTCTACCCGAATATACATTACCCTGTCTCCGTCCCCGTACTTAACTTAACCATATACCCAAATACACATTACCCTGTCTCTGTCCCCATACTTGGGTACCTGGAAACTTTCTTTCTGACTGCCTATCTGCTATGGCTTAAGCAAAACTACAATATTATTTATCACATTATCATATCTCATACTCTAGAACATATAATGCTGTCATCACCCTCAACTGTATAATACTGGTCTTCCAAAGTTACTTCAAATATATGTGCAATAATTTTCCTCCTACCCTAAGAACTCAGTTATTCATACAATACCATACCTTCAAAGACATATCGGATGATTGAATTTGTTGTGAATCATTTATAAATCCCAAATAAAGCCAGAGTTGCAATGCAATATATATGAATGTTATCTCTGTGTACACAGGACTCAAGCAATACATAAAAGCAAGAAACACCAAAAGAATAAAGACCTACAGTACTAAATAACATGGAGTTTCTGTCATGACAACATTAACAATGTTGCCTCATCAGAGCTGCCAACAGTTTAATCATAAAATGGTGACATTGCTGGTGGCAACCAATTTCCCCTAAAACTCAAAAGTTTTGTTGATTGCAGGACTGGAGTGCTGGTTAAAGTGAGAGAAGACTTCAGTTAAAGACAACAGCAGCAATAACAATTTAAAAATACAAACTTAATCCAGGGTAATCTTTGAAACAGCAGTCAAAGGTTAAAAAATAAACCAACAATATAAATAAATGCAGCTCTAGCTGTGATAAAAAATGCATTCACGTGAGTATAAATGAAGCTTTATCTGACTCTAGCTAAACAGGATACCTTGAATTTAGTGGTGTTCTTTACTAAATCAGTGTTCACTATTGTATGATTTCATGAAAATATTTCCTAATGCAGAATTGTATCAGCAG
>NW_009624789.1:393-61899 GCF_000690535.1 Cariama cristata | reverse complement strand
AGAGGTATTCTTATCTCTAAAATCTGCTATCTTGCAACTGCAGATGATGAAGTATATTATGAGAATTTATAGAATTATACAATGCTAGAAATTAAACGCACAACTAGTATATAATTTAAATTTAATAATAGCTGATGAGTTTATATTGCCTCTTTGGATTTTCATAAAATACACTAACAATTTGAAAGACCTGTGGTGTGTCTATGCTCAGTTAGGAGATGAGGAGGAATTGCTGAAGGGCAATATCAGGAGTTATACTGCTGTTGCAAAGGGTAATAGTTCCTAGGACCTAGGAAAGCATGATGAATTAGTGAGTTTTCTGCTCTTTTTTAAAGGGTATAGTCAGGTCTTTTTATTTTAAAATCAGTCTTTCTCAATGCCCTTACTTCTACTTTATAAAACATTACTTTGGAAGCTATACACCTTGCAGCACGGCTGGCTGGACATTTTTTCTCCAACAGTCCCATTCTCCTTCTCCCTCTGCCTTGAATTCAGTTACAGCTTTTTCCTTCATCGATGGGTGCAACTCCAAGTACTTTAAAAGTATCTAGACCTCTGCTTTGCAGATATATACACATAGACTCATATACACATGTATGCATATGACGAGTTACACTAGAAAGCAACAAAGAATCATCCATATGTTATATTAACAAAATGAGGAAAAACAGAGGGTGCTTAAAACCAAACAGATTTTAAAATAAAGGTCTCAGTCGAAAAAGTATGTCCACTGGAATGTACACTATTACCAGTTGTGCATATGTTCCATTACTTCAGTGATAAGCAAATGGCTATAATTGAATATACTAGACGAACGTCACTAAATCTGGATCAAAGCTTTGACAAAGAAGATGTACAGTGTGGCACTTCATGTACTGCAAAAAGTCAGTCCCACAAACACAGAGGATTGTCCTTTGACAAAATTATACTATGTATGTCTCGTGTTTTCTGAGGAAAAGCAACAGTAAAATGTAAAATATGACTTTCCTATAGTCTATCAACACATGAAAATAAATGCTGGTGGGGTATTTTGGGTTTGTTTGTTTTGTTTTGTTTTGTTTTTTAAATAGTGTGTTAAAAAACCTTACCAGTCAGAATTTACATGTGATTTGTAAAAGACCTCTGTTAGATAATAATTTGGCACCAACAGTACATGAGAAAACAGAATGAACGATGACTTCTAATGTGTTTTGGGTGCTGAAAATAGATTCTTTTTTTATGGTATTCAGAGACATAACTCATTTTTGTATGAAGTATTTGATTACAGTTCCTGCTTTTTGGCAGTTTTTTTTCATAATGGTACATTTTATATGTGAAATTAATAAAATGAGTTGTCATGGGTAAACAAGTGCCAGTACACAAGCTAAATGAACCAAGCTGCTAAAATGGCTGGTAAATGAAAGTAAACAATGAATGAAATGGAGAATCTTTTCGGGAGTTAAAACTAATTCTATGAAAGCCTTTGGAAAGCAATATAGCTCATATTTAGCAATCTGAAAAACTATTTGATCAAAAAGAACAGTGCTAAGATATAGGGTCTGTTATTAGGTGTTCTAGACTAGTTTTACAATCAGATAAAAGTTCAACATTCTGCTTATCTGTTCCTGGAGTATCTCCTTTCTTCACAAAAATAATGTTTTTAGTCATTTGGCATGCTGTTATCTCAAGTACCTAGTAAATGCAGAATAGAATGCAATTCAGACACACATTCTGCACATGCACATACACTGCAATTCCAGTTAAGTAAATAGGACTAGTTCCATGATTTAGACCACATGTCTCAAGAAAGGAACACAGAGTTTGAAGCAAAGGACCACGATTCTTGAGAACCTACATAAAATACATTATGGCAGTTCTGGAAATATTGATCTAAATATTTATTTATAAGGAAGATAAGACATTTTTCATGCTACAGGTTACCATATAACTCAGACAAAGTCATCATTCTGCCTTTCTGCAGGACATAAGCAGAGACATACTATAAAGAACTATATAGAACAAGTCTGTGTACATAATCAAGACACAAAAATATTTAATTTATTTATTATAAGGCACAATAAGTTATTCTTTATTTTATTTTAGGAGAAAACATAAGACTAGCAGGAGCAAAAAAACCCCACAGAGACATAGAGGAAAAAGTCAGAGCTAGTAGAACTTGACTCACAATGTTAGCAACAAAATTTGATTATTAAAGAAAACACATGCATGTGAGATAAAAAATTCATCTAATGTGAAGACCAACTTAAGTCTTTCAAGCTATCTTCAGAAATGTTAATCATAAATGTCTCAAAATGATTTTCAAAAAGCCTATAATTTTTCATTAACTCTACAGCCATCATTTTTCCCCAAGGTCAGTCTTTCTCATGTTAATAATTTATTGACAACCTCTAACCATGGAAACCAGAATTAGTGCTACTTGGTTATTTTTTCATGAAGGCAAAAAAAAAATTAATAATAATGGCCATTTGCTTTCAGTATAAACCAAGACTCAAAGATGAGTTTCTGAAAAAGGAAATGAATGTGCAATAAGCAACATGATGCCTATAAACTATTTATGAAAAGAAATTCAACCCACAAATTAAGAACTAATGGGTCAAATATTGCTAAGCTTAGTCAGGTGAGTAATGTCATCTATTTCAGTACAACTCATACAAGTAGAGCTATACAATTTGACTAAAATGAAACCTTAAGCAACATCCGTAACAGCATTAATGTGTGATAGATGCTCACCACAACAGCAATTAAATACTCTGCAGATCATCTAGTACTCAGAATATCTGGTTTATGACTAGAAAACAAATGTGTTCATTTTTGTAGTCCATCTACTTTTTTTTTCCCAGTTGCTGATTCAATTGTAAAGGCTTCACTGGTGTGGCTAATTTCAGTATAAGTAGTTTTCCCCTCTCTCTTCACCTCTATAATTACTTGCCAGGATAGAAAGGTTTTTCTGTAGATCTAACATCAGTCCCAAATGGTTGTATGCTTGCCATCTTGTCCATGTTTGATGTGAGGTGTTAATTAGAGATAGTTACCTGTAGCACACTCCTAGATATAAATCCAATCATGTTTTGCCTAAGAATAGCCAGGTGTTTTATCCTTTGCTACTTTTAAATTAATCCCCCAGAGATTTTGCTGTGATTTAATTATTTACTGTCATTACAATTTCATTGTATTTTTTGATAAAAACCAGGATCAACCCTCTGACCAACAAACCTGTAGTCAAGCTTCTTGCTCTATATGTTTCAAAATATAGGACAAAAATTAGTTTGGGGAGTTTTAGCTTGGTTTTTTTTTGCCAGTATCACTCTTCTTACAGCTGAGTTAGACCCACATTCCTGTAGAGCTACTCATCTAATGGTTCTATTATACTTACTTAATTTCAATTTTGTTTATGTACCGTTCAGGAGTGTTTTAAGCAACGTCACACTGTTGTAATTTCAGTGAAATCAGTTGTTGAGGATTTTGAAAGACTAACTTAAACTCTGAAAAAAATGTTTTTAAAATTACTGCTAATTTCAAGTTTGTTGATTTGGGAATGTTCAGGTCCATGTACAATATTAATTTAAAGATTGGCATCAAAATGTTCAGACAATATTATCCAGTCACTTTTAAATCACAAGAACTGTTCTTCCCAGTCAGTTTCAGCTACATTTTTCATTAGTGAAAGTTCTCAAAACCTAACTGGCTACAATAATATTCTGATATGACAATTACTATCATTGATACATGCCAAATTTAAAGTGGTTGCTCCTGTTAAAAAAGGATGAAAGCAGACTGGAACTTCAGGCAGTGTGCACTAAATTTGATAAAGAAAAAGTAGTCTGGTGGCAGGACTGGCTGAACTGGTTCTCTAGAAGTTAGAGTGATGCATCTACATGGTCATTCATCCCCTGGATAAACTGAACATATCTATTACAAACAAATATCATCTAGTTCAAATAATCATATATTTCTATAAAGAGGCAAGAATCACAGTCTATACAGAGAAACAGCAGCAATAAAAAAAGAAAAAATCACCAGCCCCCCCCCAACCTCCCCAAACCCCCAAACAAACAAACAAAAAAACAAAACAAAACAAAACAAAAAAAACCACACAGAAACAAAATACCAAAATCCGTTACTTTCTTTGGTACTTTGGAGAATCAGCACACCAGGACATACTTAACTGGTAACTAACCTTAGTGTTCACAATTTCTTAAACAGCTCAAGTATTAACAGCATCTAGTGCACTTACTCTTATTTATTTTCCTCACAACTTTTATCAAAACTATTCATTACCTTAATACAAACCAGAAAGCTACTTATAATAGCAAGTCAGCCTCGCACATTAATTCAATGTAAAGATTTCAGGTCATCTTGCCTGTGGATTCTTTAGGACAAATACAATGCCTTTATTTTTTCCTCACTTCTTTGATACTCTTTCATAGGTGGAAGGTATAATCTACAGAACACCTCCATTTGTGCATAAAGCAAAACTTAAAAGATGAAGCCCCCTGTAACAGGCATGGATAGCTCTCTCTTTAAGAAAGATGCGACCTCTGCGAGATAAACATTAGTTCTACAAAGCAATTATTTTCTGACACCTCAGCCTGGGTGTTTTCAATTCCCTCTTAAGCCTGCATGTTCGTCAGTGCCAAAGTGCCTGTTGCAAAACCAAATATAAAGTACGAGGTTTGTTCAGTTTCATTAAAATATATTGCACTCTCATAAAGATACCAACATTAAAAAAATTGCATGCATTAAGACTATGCTGCCTTTTTTATTTTAACAGATTCAACATTTTAGCCAATATCTAATGCACACAGATACATACACATTCTGTGAACTTTGATGTCTGTATATTTCCCTAATTAGTATTGAAGTCAAACAGACATGAAATATTTTACAATTAATTTTCTTTTACTGCAATGAAAGCCTATGACTTCTTGCTGTGAGTCTAAAATAGTCATCATTCTGCATTTGGTTTATCTGTGCATGACTGTTTTTGATAAGATGGCTGTGAGTATCGAGTTGACAGGTGCATTCATCCCAAAGTGCTGATTGAGACCTCTCAGACACAGAGAGTATTTAAGAGGCAGCTTGTTCCTGCCTCACACGCAGTAAGAAGTCTGGGAACACAGGACATGGCAGGGAGAGGAGTCAGAATTCCTTTTTCTACACTGCTGGCTTAGACTTGTTCATCAGTGGCACATCAAGCTTGCACAGAGCCTTTGAGGCCTGAAGATGCAATTACCCAAGTCAGACATCACACAAGTATGTGATGTCCAAATGTTTCCATTTAATGGGCTTTAACAAATTGTTCAGAAGTAACTTTATCAAGTAAGAGGTTATGGAAACTGCTTTGAGTTGAATTTCCCATCTCCCTACCTCCGGGCTCCAGTACTTGTGTTTAATAATGCAATAAGAGCCTTCATGATCAAAGAATATCTAACTGCAACGAACCAAAAGGATGTCAGTCTGATAGTACTGAAAGAGTCATTTATAACTTGGTATTCTACAAGAATATGAACTTAATGTCTGAACCAAAATTTTTGAGAAAACAGGGAATTCATGTGTCATCAGGATTCTTAACCCTCTTTGGATTTTGTAAAACTAAGAAATAGGTTTTAAAAATTTTCAACGTTGACTTATAGTGAGGTTTATTTATTTATTTATTTTTAATCAGACTTTCAAGGTGGTGTTGTACTTGAACTTTCCGAGGAATAAGCATTTAATAGGACAGTGGTAACCTGTTTAGTGGGTATAACTGATTTCCTAAGGTCAGAACATGTAATAGCCATGGGCAGTATTCAGTGATGTCAAGAAATGGTTCTTTTAAAATAATGAATACTTATCACGAAGGATTGAAATTACCAAGATAAAAACTTCCTGCATTAACTGGAATGTTTTCCTTAGATGTCAATTACTCCATTTTGTGTAATTCAACACAAATGCATTTCCTTACACCATGCTCCATAAACAAAAAGCATGAGGAATAAACAAAAAGAAACCTGTAATATTCAGAATATGAAAAATCTACTGCTTTCAAGTGTCTGTAACAGCAATAATTCTGTGCAATCCTCTATAGATCCATATGAACATTATGTATTTATCTCATATCTACATATCTGCAAGGAGCAAATAAATTTTTTTGGAGTTGTTGAGCTGCAGCTCTCCATGATCTATAATTGGATTAATAAATACATTCATTCATGAATGATTAGTCACAAGCTGAAGTCACAGAGCTGAAACCCAGTTCCACAGCCACCCATAAAAACATTCTTATATTACTGCTTACAGACAAAGGATTCAGAAGGTGTCAGGTGGTTGAAAATTTCTGTTTTATACATATACACCTTGTCATATATTAATTTTATTTTTCCTCTTGTACAAGATCCCACCACCTGAAGAAACAAATAGTTTAATATAAATATGAGTCATAGCATAATACTCTGTTTTTCACCCTAAATTTTGGACACTGGACACTTCATGGAAAAAAGACAGCCCTTACTTCCTCTTCTCCTTCATTTGCTCTGCACTTTTGTGAAAAATTTCAAAAGCTTTATTTTAATTTTTTTTGTCATAATAGAATTTTATTACTTGAGCTGGCAGAATCGGAGAAGGGTAAACACAGAAAGGTTATTGTCACTCTTTTTGGAGACATTCATAAATCTAATGCTGGCCTCAACGAATAATGAAAACTACTACTGAATGTAAAGATTATAAATTGAGATTCTTCTTTTCATTAAGAAAATGGTTTAAAAATACTCTGGTGAAATGTGCTGCTTTTCTTTGTATACAGTTTCATTATAGAAACAATATCAGCATAGGATTTTTATTTTATCAGTTTTACAAGGCCTTTTACTCAAAATGATTTATTAAAATATACAGTACAAAAAAAAAAGAAAAGAAAAAGAAAAAAAGAGAGTGTAACCTGTAACTTAAAGGCATAGAGGGGAAAGTGTCCTAATCTTTTCATTAGATGCTCAGAAAGAAGTTATTGAATGATTACAGCAGTCAGGAAGTGCACTGTCAGTATTGTTAACAGAATTAATCTTTGAAGTATTCATGAACAAGTGAACTTAGGTGTCTGACAAATGAACAGAGAGCCCTGATTGAGAGTTGGAATTTTATAGAGAGATCTGATGAGAACATATCTGAACCAACAGCATCACAAAATCTGATGCATGCTTACAGTCACGGGATATCAGTTTTGAGTTCATGGTTTGCTCTGTCAGGCTTAAGTCAGAGCTCATGACCCTGCCACTACTAGGCACTATATTATTGATTAGTGTTGTTTCTTGCACCGCAGCCAGTGCGTTTCAGCTCATGATCTGTGACAAAAGGAAGTTAATTCACTCTTCTTGAAGACAAACACAAAAGACAGATACAGAACTTCATTCTGCTGTTTTCTTAATCTAGACAACAATTTCAGCTACCCAAGGCAACTGGTTTTTTAGAGGCTTGGGCTGAATTGAAATAAAAGTGTTTTGACTGAGACACAGTTCATTGGTATGCGATGGAAGTGTGAGACTATATACATCAAGTTGTGCAGACCAGTGACAGTGGCTCTGTTAAGAGAAACACTGTACACATTTCAGGATTTTGTTTGGTGGCTGCTAAGTTTCATTTGTTTTAAACTGGCTATAGTCACTGACTGCCTGCCCATTAGCAACCACTATACAATGCACCTCTGGAGCATGATCCAATTAAGTTTCATCCAAGACAAATCCAGTTCATATATTTCAAGACCATGACATAATGTGAATCAAAGCACAGAAAGTGAGAAAAATCAGGAAATCTACTTGAAAAGTGCTCTCTGAACACTAAAGGAGACGCATCCTTCCCACTTAATGTGGACATCCTTCCTTCTCCTTCACAATGACATTTCCTTGTTGTATGCTAGTTTTACACTATATAACTAGAATGAGTTAAAAAGTACCAACCCACAGTTCTCAAACCCAACTGCCTAAAAACAATACTAAGTTCATCACAGAAACAAAAGGAAAAGACTATTCAAAAAGGAAAGAAACAAATCTGGCATTCTCATTTTTCACAATAATTTGTGGAGTTATTTTCCAACTTTCTCAGTCCATGAAACATCCCTAAATGCCGGACGTGCATTCCGATCAGTGAGAACTGGGCACACAGATTCTTTTGCCAAGGGCTGAAATGGAAATCTGTGCAGACTGTTATGACAGAATGGATACAAGTGACAGAGTCACACCAATGTCACAGAGACTCTGGTTTATTTTCAGATTAAAACAAAAATTTTGGCTGGAAGTTCAGTGCCCACTGAAAACAAACAAGCATATGTAATCACTGCCTGACACATGCTAAATCCCACTGAAGAATTATGTCATAGAACTGTCTTTTAACCAGAGAGGTAAAAGTGTCAAGACAATAGTTTAGGTCCAATGTTTTGAAGTGATATAAATAGTTACAGCTTTTCTGGTTCTGGAGAGTAGCATGTTCTCATTGCATAAACTCTTTCAGTTGCTGTTCTAGTGCTGCCTTTCACACTCTATCTAAAGCTGATCTCTCTCTCCATTTTTCTTTTCACCCTCCAGCACATGCTACTGCCCTTGCCCAAACCTGTCTCTGTTCCCGCGTATTTCAAAACCTACTTGTCTTCTCTTCATTCTATATTTTCTCTTAGATGGCTGCTTTTTACGTCTATCCACTAACCTCAACAGTATAAAACAGTTGGTTCCCTCCCCAGTCTTTATTACAAATTTTTTCCCTCCTCTTATGAGAGAGAGATTTGCTGTCAGGTCTAGTACTCATCATTAGGAAAAGCAAGTATTGTTAAGAACTGCAACATCTCATTGTGCCTTCCCACTCCCCTCAACAAAGCTCAAAATGCTCAGGAATTACAGCAATTGTACTGTATTCTAACCCTGAGTCCCAAAGCCATAAAACATGCTTACATTTAAGCTGTGTTACTAGAATGGCATTTTCTATTGCTGTGGGTCAGGAGAAAACACTGGAAAGTATCTGAATCCCTCCTCTAAAATCTGAAGCTGCATGCTTTCAAAGAAAGATTTGTAGAAACAAATAAATACATACATACATATTCCAGACATCATAAGGGTTTCCCTCTACCTCTTTCTCAGAGACAGAATAATCATGCAGTACTATACCATGTAAATAAAATTCTTTATCCTATCTGATAAAGACTACAGAATGAAATATTTACAGAAGTTTTAATTTATGACTGCTAATTTATAAGCTACATAGAATGTTTTTTTATAATGTAAGCAGTTAGATAACTTACATTATAGACAGAGCATAACCCACAGCCCCTGAGCTGAGCTCTCTGACCCCGGGGCTACTTTGGTGCAGCACAGCTGGGTGACCTTGGTTCAGTCTTACTGAGAAGGTTGTTATTAAGCTTGGAGAGTACATGAATGGGAGCCACATGACATAAGTAATAACACAGGCAGAGAGAAATTGTTGCAATGACGATAGCTGGCAGCTCAGGGCATCACAAGAAAAAAAACCCACAGACATGAAAAACATAACACTTTAAGGAAAAAGCAGACAACTTGAACATGACAAACCAGCAACATGAAAGGTCAGACATTTCCAAGATTATGAGAGGTGACACTCCACACCTGACTGACCACTTACTGGCCAGCAAAGATTATTCAGGAGCCTCAGAACTGATAAGTACATCAATGCTGAGCCTGGTACCATACCTATGCACTGTATGTATTAGCCACTCACACAACTGCTGTGTGTTTTCCGCTGTGTACACCCTCCTTGCACAGGGCCTCTTTGCACGCAGTGGACAAAAGTGCATGCCTACAGACAAGTGTCTCAGTAGGAAGGGCTACAGAACTGGACTGGTAAAGACAGTTTACAGTCCAGGTTCTTTGGGCTGAAAGTTAGATGCTTCAGAAGTTGAATAATGTAACTTTAAGGAAATTCCTGTTTTGGCAGCCTTCCTGTGCTTGTGCAGTATTATAAAGCAATTTTCCTCAGTGAAATTACCAATCTCTATTCTCTTAAATCAAGACTTATTGGAGAAAGGCTATAAAGAAAAAAAAATCAATGCAAATACTAGCTAAGCAGATTAAAACATGTCCGCTAGATGCTATGAGGAGTTTTGCTAGAAAGGAAAAATAACATAAACATCCTGTGCTGACTTAAGCATGATTTAAATTCTTGAATTTTGAACATCTTTTATTACACTTATAAAAGTGAGTCCCTCTAGATGCTGACAAGTTATTAGACTGCCATGTTTTCCTCTCTTGGATTAAATATGGAAAATCGTTGAACACTAATCCTCCTCTAACTTAGGTATCACTCATTCAAATTATGCTCAAAAATTATTGAATTTGATTTATCACTGTTCTCTTCAATCTTACTAGAGATTATCTTGCAATATTGTATTCTGTTCTTTGTACCAAGCTCTTTGATGAGACATAGCCTTGTTTTGATAGGTGGTGATGGTTTCACCTCAGCCAGCAAGAGAGGGTTCTACTATTTTTTAAATGTCTAATCACTTCTAAAACATTAGTACACATAGTTATTTTAAAGAAGCAAAACCAAGTCTTTTTCTTCTTGTATCCCACAAGATTTCTGTTCTCTAGATTGCTGAAATAAAATATGCCTAGGCTAAATGATTCACCAAACCCTACCAAATTTTAACACTCAGATAACATTGATTAAATGTTTCCACTGGTTATCTCCAGGTGAGAAAGAAAGATCTCCATGCATCTAACAATTCCAGTTCTAGCTTCTTAATCCTAAAAGTAAAAGTGCTTTTAATGCACAAAACCTGGATAGATAGCTGGGAAAGAAATGATTTAACGTATATCTCTTCAGTACATTTACTAGCTGTTTGAATGCAGATTTTGCAATATCTGACACCGAGGCAGAAGTAATGTTCTTAGTAACAAAAAGCAGTTGGATATATTTTGTATTCTCTAAACTTTTTGAGTGGGAAGTGAAATTTGGGAAATAAAAAAAAAAAATGCAAGAGGCCTTTTTACTTTTTTTGAGTCTCCAATTGGAAAAGAAGGGAGTTCCATTATTACAAAAACATAATTCTGTCAAGCAGAACACACAAAGCGTCAATATTTTATAGTTTCCACATAATGTTTTACTAACTAGTGAAGTAAAAATATACACAGAAGTTTATTGTTTCTGTGCTAAATAAAACAAGGTTTTAGAAAAATAACTTTCTGTCTTTACTAAATAAGAAGTCATTTACTTCAGACATGTATAGGAAGACTTCTTGACTCCAGACACTTCTACTTATTTTTCATGCTTGCATTAGGAGATTTGTTAGTGTAAAAGACGCGTTCAGTCCAGAAGCATGTTGGTAGTGCTTCTTCCTGATGAAAGCTACAACACTATTAACAGTTACATAAGAAAAGCTCCCAATAATTAGTGCAAAACAATTAGGAGGCACTTAAGATTAACACTTACCTGGGCTGTATCTCCTCTTTCGAATTTGGCTTTCTTCCAGAACTAATGTGTTTGACAAACATGGACTAATTATTTAAATGGGGAAGTCCCCTACATAATGTGCCCTTTAGAAGCCAATTTAATTAATGCCAATTAAAACTCCTGACTGAAAGCTATAATAGTCTGCTTATTTTATTCCACCTTTCTCACTAAAGCTTATGGCAGAAAATAAGCTAACATTAAGCAGCTGCCTAATGCCTCTTTGCAAGTGTAGAACTCCAGAAAGGTCACAAGACCGTTTCAGTATGTGTGTGTGACCGTTTCAGTACGTGTGTATCTGTATGTTTGAGTGGATTAGCACATGTGTATGCATGCATGTGCATAACTGTGTATGCATGTATACATACATATACATGCACAAATATAAAGCATTTTGTCAGACTGAGAGTTCCTGCAAATTAGAGGACTTGAAAATACAAAGTTCTTAAACTAAAGAGGTCTTCTTCATCATGCATACCTTCCTTCTTTTCTTCCCTAATTTTATTAATATTGTATTTTATCTATAAAGTAAGCACATTTGCTGGGAAGAATCTCTGTGTATCTTCTTTTAATTGTTGTTCTTTTAAAGTGTTAACAGGTTTAAATAGCAGAAACAAACTGTGGTAACATTGTTAGTTATAACCTTATTTCCTGTGATCCAACTGATATTTATTCAAGGTGAAGTAAGTCGAACAAGAGAGTTTATACACAAAAATAAGGATTTGAATCTGTGCTTCTTCACATCCCAGATGAGACCTAACTGAAATTATTGGCTGTTCTGAACATGGGAGTTTTGGTAAAAGAGAGCAGAGGTATGGATTAGGGAGTTCTTTAAAGACAGGAAATTTTTCATTCTAATGTAGAACTAAAACTAACATTTTAATGTTTACCAGGAAAAAAAAAATCTGGATAACCTTATTCTTGAATGATTTGCAATAACCATCTATAGACTATATATTGAAACCTCACTGCTGTCAGTTATATATTATTCCATAAACACTTTCTTCTAACTCATCATCCTTATTTATACAAATATCACTTCAATTATTTTGGCTATTTCAAGCATACATGAAAATGCTTATAAATTAAGCTTGATCCATATTTAAAATTCTTTTCTTTATCAGAGTTGTATAATTGTCCTTACTGGTGATGAGAAGTCAAGCCCTGTTAGAATGCACAGAATGAGATCTTGTTTAACACAGACCCATAGACTACAGACTTACCACTAATTACACATATATACTAAATATCTAATTTCCATAGCTCTCGATATTAAGTCACTTTAACTTTTTTAACTACGTTATCTGGAGGTGGGGAGTGTGAGAGCCTGTATTTGTGAGAAAAATATGTATGTATATTGCCCCTCCAAGCAGAGTTTTAGAGACACGTTAAACAAGTATCAAACCTCAGCCAACAAAAGTATTAGAAAACTTGTCCATGAGTTTAAATAATATTTGTACACGGATTTAAATAATTACATTTCTGCTTGACATGGTAGCTATGCAGTGAGTGTATCCACTGAGAGGTGGGCGCCTTTAGTTCAGGTCTATCTTTTTGCTTGTCTTGAAAATAAAGGAGTGACTCAGTCATCCTGCCTAGACAATTATCCAAGGCATCTAAATTACAAAGAAAAGACATCACCAGCTCCCTCCTCCTCTTTATTGGAAATAGATAAATACCTCTAACAGTTAACAGAGATCTTAAATGGGCCTCATTGTTTACATATATTCCAGTCTCTTTCCATTAATTATTCAAAACGTAGGCTCTTAATTTAGATTAGCTACATCAAAGTCCTAAAATTGAATGTAATGAATCAGGACCTAAGAGTCCCTTCACTACAGTGGAAAGAATGATAAGCACTTTCATTAAAAAAAAAAATCCTTGTCATAAAACACTACTAAACAAATGTGGTCTTTCTCAGTTTTGGTTTGCTTAGTGCCTTAGATATGTAGACATAACAATGTCCGCATGTATACATAACAATGTCCATACTTCGTGTCAAGTTATTAAACTCAAAAGGAAAATATATAGGCAAAAATAGACTTATTTCTTGTCCTAATTGGGGCATTCCATTGTTTATGTTTCTGTTTGAATGGTACTTTCTCTCAAATAACTGAAAATTGAGAAGTAAGAATACGGAAGTAAAGTTTTCTTCCCCACTCAGCACAAACATTAAAGAGCTGGTCAGCTACTAGACAGTAGGCAAATTTTTCTGTAACAGTAGTATTTACTACATTTTGTTGTACAGTCAAAAGAGGAAGCAATAGTATTTCATAGTAAGAATAAACATAATAAAAGCAGACGCATGGATGCAAACGTAGGTCAAATAACATTATAAACTTACATTGCTAGTCCTGCTACTATCTCTATTCAGTAGGACCTGATAAATTTTACAAATGTGTTCTTTTTCGTTCATCCTGTTCGTTCTCCTACGGTGGTAATTTTGTCTTCCCTTTTAATTCTTCTGGCATTTCACTCCCTAATGTATTGCCTTTCAAGCCTCCCCTCCACTCATGCTCCCACTACTTCTCTGCTCCTTGGAACCCTCTTCTTAATCCTTTGCAGGGCTTAACCAGAACTCAGTGGAGTGCTGAAAGACAGGCCTCAAAATACTAATGATGGCCAAGAGGTCACTGACTGCTCCTTTGTCTTCAAGCTTTAAGGCTTGCTTAAACTTTATTTAATATCTATCTAAACAAGTAACTGAAATTAAATCACCATTTACTACCTTTAAAATGTTCCTGAAGTGGAACATTTCAAAATGGAATAATTTAAAAGTAGAATCATAAATACATGGTAGAATCACAAATATATGACGATGCAGAGAAATACTTTACCAATAATTTTAAATACAATGATCAACTGATATTTTCCATCCTATGCTTTCTATCCAATGCAGGAAAAATGCAAGGTTTGTCCTAATGCAATAAATGCTTTTTTCTGTTTCAAATTTTTAACTCAAGAAGTATTTTTTAGAACATGTGATGGGACATTTAAAGAATAAAATTATTTCAGAATACAGCTAAATAATTAAAGTACTAATTAAGTTATTTAATTAAAATAATTAAATGACTTAAGAAAAGCATGACATAAAATTATGGAGTTCAATTAAGCTCAGCTTTTTCTAAACTGTCTGACACAAAAGCAAAATATAGAACACAAGAAATAATGCTACCTAAGTGACGGATTTCTCTTTATATGCACACTTCTGCAACACAACTATTACTGTTCTTGACTCGTCATGTCTTTATTCTCTTATAACAGCATTTGTCATAGGCTCAGCTGCTCTCCTATTTTTTCCTTGACCTTCAAGCTATACAAGCACAGTTGTCATTTCTTTATTATTATCTGCTCCTGTCTTTACCCCCTTGGCCAAGCCCTGGCAAGCTTGCTCAATTTTATCATTGCTTTCTCTCCTGGCTTTGCACACATTATTATAACTGGGATAATTCTATTTACACTTAGTATGAAAGGAATTTAAAAATGGTGACAAAACCCTGTAGGTTCAACTATAGGTAGTTTATCACCTGATTTCCCTTCCTGTCCCTCAAAACATACGGTTAAGAAGCAAAAGAAGCTAACGTTAGCCTGTAACAAGGATTGAATTTCAACCATCTTCTAGAAAAAGCCAAGACTGTGGTAAAAGAATAAAACTGGGACTTAAACAAACAGAATTCCATTCTGAATACTGCCACATCCTTCATGAGCAGTACTGAACAAACAGCTGCCATATCCTGCATTCATATTCCTCTGTAAAATGGACATGACTTTTATGTCTGGATCTTGTGACTCTTCTGGAAATTAGTTCATCAGGTAGAAAGTGATAGCACCACATATAGCATGGAAAAGGCTTTATGAATGCCTGATCCAAAGATTGTGAGAAATTCAAGAGTAAGCAATGGAGTGTAATAGACAAACTCGGCTCGCAAGGACACTAGAAAGTCAACATTATGTTTCATTTGAAGGCAATCAAAACAGCATAAGGTAGGATGGATTTTCTGGCCTGTTTTCCAAGCTTTAGGGGGGAAAAGGACAGTTTAGACTTAGCTGAAGGAAGGGAAGAACACCCTGAAGACTGAGATTACCTAGGATATTTCACAATGCACTACACTGATTATTTTGAGAACAAAGACTTTTTTTTCTGAACTCCATCCCTTCTTTTTGACCTAGATGTGGCTGATGAAGGTGATCTATCAATGGCAACAGTATAGTGTCTCAGACACTAAATAATTTTAAAAAATTGTTTTTAGAAAAGTAGCAGAACAAAAGCTTGACCCTAGATTGTAGCAATCAGGTATGTAAAGCCTGGAATAATGAAGCAACAGTCCTCTATTAACACCTCAGCTTTTACCATCATACAGATACGAATAATAACAACAAGTTATTTGACTTATTTCCTATGTAGGAAACTATTTTTGTATGATAGGTGATGACCTCTGCAATGGACATTACATTCTATGAAATTTCAGACATTACAGGTTATGAAAGTTCTTTGTTCATATCTTTAAAAGCATATGATAAAGGAAAGCCAGAGAGATTTAGGAATTTAACTCTCACTGACAATTACTAACACTTTTAATAATATTTTTTTCTAATTCGTCATCACCATACATGGTCTTGTCTTTACTTTGCATAGCAGCATTTTTGATGTCTTCATGTAAGAGTGTTTTCTTTCTTCGTTTTAGAGAAGGCAGACTTGTATCCAGCCATATGCTCTGCATCCTATGAAGTAAACTCCCCAAAACAGTGACCTGTGTGGATGTCATCAGCAACATGTGATCTTTTGTTCAGACAGCACCTAATACTACCACCATGTTCATTGACTTTGCTGCCTTTCTGCTTGATAGAATTCACTGTGGTGCTACTGGAATAGTTTTATTCATGTTTTATGCACGACACCAAGCAATGCTTTCTTGCTACAGTGCTGACTAGCCATTTATCAAATGTCAAGCTTGGTCTGTGTCAATACTCCCCAAGTCTGCTCTTCCTACAATTGTCAGTAGGGTAAGTTTTGACAACCTCATTTTGCAAAAGTGTCACAACATAGTAGTATTTCTGAGTGTGCTACAGCCAAGTTTTTTATAAAACAATATACAGATTTTTACTCCAACTGCCTTGCCTACAAAAAAATAGAATTTCTCAAATACTGTTGTGTTTTTCAATGTAAAATGGCTATCTAGATGATCCATGGTAACTTTCAGGTAAGAAATTATGTTTCTGTTCTCAATGTTTTGGAAATCTCTTGGACATCTGGTTCAGCAAGCTGCAACAGCATAGCGTCCTGCTGGCTATCATTTGTCACTTCTATTGCTTCTGTTAAATTTAAAATTATTTTTACTACTTTTCTACATGTTCCTTCTGATGATGAGGCTGTTCTTAATTAAAGAAGTCACCAGAAAACTTTATCACATCTCTGTTTTCCATGGCATTTATAGTTTGCACTGTATGTACCAAATGGCTAGTTTTATACATACACTAAGGTACAATTTCTTTTAAATTTAAACTAATTAAGAACAAAGTTTGCTGAAATTTAATGAGCACTTCCTTTTGTGACCTATTGTTATCTACTAGAATTTGAGCTAGAATTAGCTGGAATTCATTTTGCCTTTATTTTACATGTCATTATTTAGGTTCCCACCTTCTACGGCACACTAACCTCTGGAGCACTGTGCTTGCCTTTGTTCCCTTTCAATTATTCGAACAACAGCTGATTAACTAAGCCTCTGAAAGTACATTGTTCTTAACACTCTGTCTACTTTGAGCTGAAGTTACATATCGGTATCTGGAAACTCTACTAGCTAAATAGATTTAACATATGTATTTCTTATAGGAATTGAGTTATCAGCTACATCTCCTAAGCTCTTCCTTCAAGGTGACTTAAATCTGTTCCTGTCAGTTTAAATTAAATTAGAATCGTGCTACTTCAGACCTGAATTAGAGTATCCAGGCTAAGTTTTGCAATGGTTTAAATAAACAGTTTACTTTCAAGTCTTCATGGAAATGGGTGCAAATATTCTTATAGACTTTAAGACGACAGATAAAGCTTTCAGGACTTCAAGGCTCTCTAATAGCAGTTGTAAGGAAGATTAAAAATCTCTGCTTTAAATATGTCATGAATATATTTCTTCTTTTTGTATATATTATACCTCTTTCCTAATACCACATCCAATGATTTCCAGCTCAGATTTTGAGTTTGATGCTGTTTGTATATTCACCGCTGATCGATCTTGCTTGAAATCAGGTAAATATTTTGCAACCTCACCACACTTTGGCAAGAAGGTCTGCAGAGCTATCACCTACTTCGTGATAAACCACCTCCTCTTGCTAGTTTTGTGTATTATTATGCTGGCACTTAGTTCTTGTGAATGGTCGCTCTGTAGCCTCTCTCTCCATGACAGCCCTGTTTTGTAAACAGTCATGACACCCAGTAAGTCACATCTGTTCCACATTCCAAAGTCTTAGCTTACTCTATCAGCCCTTGTATGAAAATCGTTCCATTATTTCAGAACCTCCCTTGGATCACCAGTCTTTTCCAGCTCTTTCACACATTCCCCAAGATAAAGGGAAAGAATAGTGCACAGTTCTTAGAATGTGAGCAAGCCAAGAATCTATAAGGAGGTGGCATAAACATACAGTTCGAATATGATTCAATAATATTAGGTATGTTGAGCCAGTATATTCTAAAAGCCTATGGTGACATTGATCATCTTCCTGTTAGTTTATCCCTGTTCATTTATAATAAAGGTACAAGGCATATTTTACATTTCAGTATGTTATTTGTACCTCCTTCTTCAATTTTCTTCATATGTCAGGAAGCTCAGGGTAGCATTTGTTTTTGTTGAATTTCATAAGCCCATGCCTCCAGTTCACCAAGGTTCTTGTAGATTGACTCCAGCCAGCAGCTGCACCCACATAGCCATCCATTCACTCTCCCACCCCCAGTGGGATGGGGTAGAGAATAGGAAGAGTAAAAGTGAGAAAACTCATGGGTGAAGAGAAAGACAGTTTAATAAGTGAAGAGAAATCAAACAAAAAAATGCTGACAAGATAAACAAACAATAGTAAAAACAAGTGATGCAAAAGTAATCACTCATCACCTCCCACAAGCAAACGGCCAGCCAGTCTCTGAGCAATGGCTACCTTGGAAGAAAAACTCTCCTTCCCTTGCCTTCTTCCTCTATCTCTAGTTTTTATTGATCTATTTAATATCCCTAATAAACATCTAACCACCAGTTAGACATTAAATTGTTGATCAGTCCCTAAGCCCAGTGATGTAGTCAGTCTAGTCAGGACCCTTCTAGTCCACCTATCCAAGCCATCTCCCCAGTCTGGCTACTGGCATGCTATTAGCTATCTGGCTGAACTCAAAGTAAGCAACATCCATTGCTCTCCCTTTGCTTACAGGTCCAGCCATCCTGGGGATTGAAAAGAAGCTGACAAAGCCTGTAGTTCTCTAGAAACTCCTTCTTTCCCTTCTTCAAGATGGGTGTGACATTTATGCCTTTTACTGTCATCAGTGACGTTGCAGATCCCCATGATCTTTCAAAATTAATGGAGAACAGCCTTGCAATGATATCAGCCATTTCCTTCAACAGCACACCAGCCAGTCCCATTCCATCTGTGGTCTTGTGTATGTCTAGTTTGCTTAACTGGAAATCAATGTTTGCCTTCTTCAAACAGGTACTGAAAACAAAGTATTAGTATATTTCAAGATGTTATTCCTCTGAGTTTTTAAATGCTTCCGCCATCTCCAAATAGTTTTGAGATTATTAATTGAGAAAAACATAAAAACATGTTCTACACCAGAAATACATAAAAATCTTCCTGTAAGAAAATATTATATCAAGAAACGTATCAGCCAAGATTATGCTGTATATAGGAACAACTCTGTCATTGGCTTTTAAATTATATTAAGAAAAAACCGTAGATGAAAATAATTTTGTAAAACAAGAGCCCACTTGAATATCAAATATATACCAATGCTGATAACACACTACTAAATTCTCAGCTTCAAAATACATTTTACTAGAGTATGCCTTCAAATATGGTTCTGTTTACATTTAAGGAAACTTCACATTTTAATCTGCTTAAAAGCAAATAAAGATTCTAGCTGTGGACACCACTCTGTTCTCCACATGATTAGTCACTATATCGATTGTTAGAAATGGACACAGCATGTCAGCCTTTGGGTTTTTTTTTTCCCCTAAGAGCAGTTTATTCAGACTTAGGTTGCAATAATGCACTATTGATAATTGTTGTCCAATCCAATTTTTCTTTTTTATTTCCTTTTAGCCAATAATTTTCATGATGTTTAAGACTACAGTATATTTCTCTTCACATGCAATCTTATTAACCAAAGTGCTAAAACTAATCATCATTTACTTCTGTAGATCTCATTATAATTCTGTTTTGAACTTTTCAGCACCATTTCAGCCTGCAGTTACATCAGTGATATTTCAGATCACAGCTTCCCCACTTCAAAGTAAACATTTGTAAAAGTAGGTAAAAATCCTCTACGAGGGCGCAAAGATTGTTCTTTGGAAGAACATCATTACTTGGCAAATTGTCAGCGCACAAATGAAAAACTTAGAAGATGGAAAGCTATGACACTGCTGACACTGAATAGGAAGATGAAAAGTAAGGAGGATAGCACAAACTGTCGCTTGGTAAAAGATGCCAGCATGAAGCTTCAACATTGTTTAAATTGACTAGTTGGACTTCAGGAGCACACCTGTTGTGTCCATAAGACTAAGATGCAACAGGAAAAATATCCACTATCCATGCCCAGAGCACTAGACAGGGGTCATTTTTGCCTTCTGTAAAAAGACTGAATCAGAAAAAACCCACACCAAAAAACTTCCAAAAACAAAGCACTGCTTTCCAGTCTGCAGCATAATATTTGTCCCTGACATAAAGAAAAAGGGGAAAGACCAGCTTTCTTTCAGTCTGCATTCTGCCATCCTATTCTGCCTACATTTACCAAAAATATTTTATATGAAGACTAGCAAACAGAGATATCCATCGATAGATAAATAAATACATAGGTAGGTAGACAGAAAAAGAGTAAGTAGCAAATACTGCAGAGGCAGGCATACGGTGCTGTTTGTCATGGCATAAACTACTGATATAGTTTATCAGGAGTCCCAGAACAAAACGTCTTCACAAACATCAGCAAAACAGATGAAGGGTGAAATAACTTACCTTTTTTTTTGGAGGAGAAGGAAGACAGGGGAGGGTGGTTGAACACACAGCTGTTCTAACCTGGGTTGTGTGTGATATTACTATATTGCTCTTTTTGTGCTAAATCTACAGACAGGTAAGTTCCTGCCTTCTAATCCTATTGGTGCAGTACAACTATGATGAACTCCATGCTCACATTTCATTTTGTAAAGCAGCCTATAAAAAAAGATATGCACTACTTGTGTAAGGTGTATGTGACTGGAATGAATAACATTGGCCTGGAAAATCTAGACTGACTAATATCAGTGTTCACTTGTATGTTTGCAGTTTGGACACCATACACTGGGGCTATGTAAATTAGTCTATTTGGGACTGGTGCTGATAAAAGAGTGACCTTAAATCATGTTACACTCAAGACACCTGTAATGCCATTGGAATTTCTGGTTATGGAGTTCCTGATGTAATGAAAACCTTCAGCAAACTCTGTATGAAACTTGGTTGCTTCATTTCTGGATGTACCTAATCCATATTTTAGTTCAAGTCAAGGTTTTGGTTTTGATCATGCCCACATGCCACATTGGCTGTGATTTTGGAGCTTTATCTTCCCACTATCTGACTCTTTCTCTTGAGGTGTCAGGGGGTTGCCAGATAATTTTTTTCCCCAATATTTTGGATACTGACTGTTATATGAACGAACTTTAAATATGCTATTGGCACTCTTAAAAAGAATAGACACTATCTCCCCACTCCTGAAACAGAAAATGTTTTTTCACATATCAGCAAATAACTTCATTAAAAAAAGACTCATGTTCATGTTTAAAATCAAATAGATTCTTAAAGATCTGAAATATTTTAAACTATATGACTATACTAACTTTTAGAAAATCATGACAGCAGTGAAAAGATAAAACATTTTCTTGTAGTTGAACACAGTAAACTTAGTACATGATCAATTCCATTATGGCAGATGAAAGATGCTAACTTACTGTTGAAACATCCATTATATTATGAAACAAAAAGATTAATCATTTATTTTAAAATGCCAAGACAAAAAGAAACACTGTACAATTTTAAAATGGAAAGGAAAGAAAAGAAAGTAAGCTTCGCAGACTATCTACAGAAGTAGCAGTACCTGTAAAAACCCTAAAGTTATGACAGAAACGAATATTGCCAGCACTGTTCTGTAAGAGAACAAAACACTATTTCTTGTGGCTGTTGTGGAGGCACAGCAGTATTTGCTGCACAGAGGGCAAGTTCAAACAGAACTGTCAGGGATACTCTCCCATCAAGTCACAAGGTTCAGAGAGGACTCCCTTGCTTTCTAAACTCCTTCTCGGAAAGGAGTCTAGGTGTGGCTGGATCCACTCCTAGTCGCAGACTTGGTCAATGGTTTATGTCTAAAAGATTATATATATGCAATCAAACCAGGCACATAGCAAATTCAAAAGTGGAATTTATTTGTCTAATCAAAGTTGTAAATCAGGATAAAAAAAAGGATAAAAAAGAAAAATATGCCCTTAATCAAAATCACTTTACACTCTGACAAACATTAAACTACAGGCTCAGGATACCATATGGAAATCACAGCTCAGGGGATCCCCAAACTTTGAAATGATAATCCAAAATGTACAAGCACTCACCTATAAGATGAGGGCTCTCAATCTCAAGGAGTTTCCTTAGGTGTCATCCCAACCTAAGGGGAGACTCACAGAATCACACAGAATGGTGGGAATTGGCAGGGACCTCTGGAGACCATCCAGTCCAACACCCCCTGTGAAAGCAGGGTCACCTACAGCAAGTTGCACAGGATCATGTCCAGGTGGGATTTGAATATCTCCAGAGAAGGAGACTCCACAGCCTCTCTGGGGAGCCTGTGCCAGGGCTCTGCCACCCGCAAAGTACAGAAGTTCTTCCTCATATTCAGATGGAACTTCCTGTGTTTCAGTTTGTGCCCATTGCCCCTTAACCTGTCGATGGGTATCACTGAAAAGAGTCTGGCCCCATCCTCTTGACACCCTTCCTTAAGGTGTTTATAAGTATCCACAAGATCCCCTCTCATTCTTCTCCAGGCTGAACAGACCCAGCTCTCTCAGCCTTTCCTCATAAGGGAGATGCTCCAGTCCCCTCATCATCTTTGTTGCCCGTTGCTGGACTCTCTGCAGTAGTCCCCAACTGTAGAGCTGCTGGTCTGAGGAACAACAACTCAACATGGTGGCAAGGCTCCATTTACAATCTAGATCGAATCTGATCTGTGGTAATGTATGGTCAGTGGTCTAGAAACTTCTCTCGACTGAGGTGTCTTATTGGCTAAGTGTCCTACTTGTCAACTGAGGGGTGCCATCTTTCCTGTCCCCCAACCGAGGAGTCCATCAGTCGAGAAGTTTCTGATGTTGTTGAAGCAGGGCGAGGGAGTGTATCTGCCACACTGGCTTACAGTTTAATGCCAACATTTACAAGGTATTAGCATTGTTTGGATTCTTTGAGTACTTAATTATATAATTGTGTACAAGTTACATAATTGTGCATAAATTTTGGCCTTAGGAAAGGATAAGCAGGTTTAGAAGGCAGAAACAGTATAAAGGTAACATTCACGAAGTGAGAGGACAAGATCAGCAGAATTTGAATTTTGACACTCAGCAGGCCCTTGTGGCATCAAAACATTTGTAAATCATATCAGTAACTTAAGTATGAGCCATTCCTCTAAAAATCAATAGAACTATGCATGATCTTAAAAGTAAAGCCACTTAAAGGTTTTACTGTGGATTGTCTTAAACCTGAACTTTTCCATGTTAAAGTTATTAATACTAACTTTCTTAAAACTCCCCTGAAATCGGGAGCATAGTGGGCCCATCAGGTAGTCTGGAACATAGATTTTACCCTGTAATAACTTCAGCAGGTGTAACGAGTTCACAGAAGGTCCTGTGCAACCCTTGCTGGTCCACGCAATTACCCAAAAACTCTGAACGTCCGCTGTGCAAATTCCCATAGGATGTATAAAAATACAGGTGTGGGACACAGGAAACAATCCAACTCTTGTCTATAGACTCTGAGTGTCTTTCAATACTCTTTCTACCTGATAATTATAAAGCTTTACAGCTATCAATTTTTAGACAGGAAAGGCTCCTGGAAGCAGCAGACAAAGAATTTCCTCCAAAACTGAACACTGAATAAACTTTTAGGATGTTTTTTGCTACTGTAACTTTTCTTTATTTTCTTTCCTTAATTTCTTCCCATATTGTCTAGACAGTCCAGCATTTAAGCCTTTCTACCTTGTAATAGAATCGAGAGAATAATGTTCCTTAACCTGAACGTTAGCCCTTCTATTTTTTCTCATTGTACTTTAACAGACAACAATTTTACAGTCTGTAAATCTGAAGTCATTTGGTACTTTACATGGCAAAATCCAATAAGGGTACTTCTTGATTTTGAATTGCTAACTTCCTTTTTCTTACGTCCCTATGGTGGTTTTTGTGAAATCCTATTTTCTGTTGAAAGTTATTGTAATTAAAAACAGATATTGTAAAATTCTTTTATGCATTTATCCTACTGTTCCTACATGACTATATATATAGAGTCCAATTTATATACCAATATATGTTAAAATACCAATTTATGTTAAAGCAAATAGAAAAGACTGTAATTATTTACAGTTACAGTTAAAACTGTGGGAATTAAATAAAGGAATATGACAGTGTTGTACAGACTGGCCCCAGCAAGCAGAAAAAACATTGAGATACTAGAGACACAAAGATTCACTTCATGTGATATCTCAGCAATTTAACACTAAATTATATTTTTGGAAAACAAATCCATAAGAAGACACAAGCATGTTACACCTTACTTACAAAGAATATATATATGCTACCAAAAATTAAGCCTCAAACCTTGTGAAAGGAAATCAAGTTCTAGCTTTGCAAAAGATTTAGCTCACATTCTAAGGTGATATAGATCCACTGGTAAGTAAGTTCCCTTTCCATGTGTTTATGACAATTTATGCAAGTTTAAGATCTACTGATTGGCTGCATACCTAACCACACCAAAAGAATAAATTTAACAAAACAATACAAGTTTGAAGGTAGTCAGAGAGAAAGATGAAAAAAAAAATCTCACAACTAAGAAAGGTTGAAGTTAAAGACAGTATCCAATAGTATGCAGTGTCTAAAACAACCCAAACTTCTGGCATCAAAATAAATCTAGGTGCCAGTGTGACGATACTGTTAGAGCCATTAAATATTAGGCATAGAAATGTAATTGAGTTTTGGAGACTTTCAAAAAAATTACAATACACCAATACTACAGGCAATCTTCTTAGTGAAATACATTTTAAAAATACACATTTGCCTTTTTCTCCTAAAATAGGCAGTTTTCTTGGCAAACAGTCATCTGAGGATTTTATATTTTAAGAAGTGATGCAATGAACTCACCTTGCAGAGGACTTCCAGTGCCAGAAATCTATTAAAAAATGATTCCAAATCATTGATTTTCCATCAGAGATGCAACAATACTAGAAAAAAAATATATATATATGATTTACCAAAACAAAGAGACTAGGTTTCAGACTAATAAACATAGAGGTTGGTGGAACTGCTGACATAAATTTTTACAGTATTGGATACAAATATTTTGTGTCAGTATACATCACTAGTACACTGAGTTTGTGACAAAAGTTATTTTGTGTCAATAATACACTGCTACTAGAATTGTCTAGCAAATGTGAAATCATGAGTAGGAAGGAGAAGAAACAGATGCCAAACAGAATACATTTTCCAACTCTGCTTTCAATTCGGCATATCCTTTCCCACAGTAGATACCCCTATCTGGACTTATATAGCTACTTCTTATTAAATTTCTTTTCTCCTCTTCATTTGCTTCTTGTTTTCCCCCATAATTCTTATTGCAAGGAAAATGCTCATTTATGTCTAGATACAGCTGGATGCAAAACAGACTGATGTTCTGAACATACCTATATGATTCCCCCCCACACCCCCACCCTTTTTTTAAAGCATTACACCACTGTCAGCAGCATGAGCAAGATGAAGGCCCTAGATACAGTTTTCTTGCTGCCCAGAAATTTGTTCAGGGAGAAAAAAAAAAAAAGTAAAAAAGGTTCTGTGACACCTGTTATTGTTGTCATTGGTGGAACTCTGGTGAAGGAGATTTAAGGAAAAAATAATACAGGCAAAGTTACTCCATTTTCCCATTAGGATGTCTGGTCTCTTTTTGATTGTCAGGATTATGATCCTGAAGAAAGATGTAGCTTGCTATTTGCATACCCAAAAGCTACATCTATGACTTCTGAATGCTGAACAATAAAAATAAAAGTCTAGACCCTAAATGGGGGGAGGTTAAATCAGTGTTCCAAAAAGACAAAAAAACCTCCTTATTGAATTTTCGTGTGATGGATTGTCATCTGAAAGTTTATTTGAAGCTGCCTAAAACAGTCAAGCTGTTGTTTGCTTTCCTCAGCAAGAATAGCAGCAAAATCAGCAAATAAGGTAAATTCATATTTCTTTAAGTGCAATCAGCTTAGTCAGCTGAGATACCTGTATTTTTTAGAATGGTGAACTTTGCCTCGTATTGTAGTATGGATCTTTAAGTAAAAAACAGATGTAAGTGCTGCAGCAGTAATGGCCAGCAATGGGTGGGAATATCATGGCACTCAAGGGCTCTGAAGAAAATTATCAATGCTAAAACAAATCCTTTGATGCAGTGTGAAGTAACTAATTGACAATCATCTCATTTGAGTGTTTACTCAGCCACTGAACTATACTGAGGTCTGCTGTGTTTGCATTTCCCTCCCAAGACTAGAAAAATCAAAATTCTTTTATTTAAAGTTGTTTCCTCCTCCAGTGTTTCATTCTTTAATCTTCTTGCGCAAAAGCTCTCTCAGTGACAACATTCTTCCCACCCACACTACTTCTTCATCACCCTTTTACAAGTCCTGTGTTTCTGTTAGCTTTTTTACACATAACTTTCCATTTATCCAATTGCTATATCAGTAAAACTTAGGTAGTTGTTTTGTTTGGGCTACAGCCTGAAAAATTCCTTGAAGAAATGCTGAGCTATTTGACATATATTTAATCATGGACTCAAAGACAAAGAATTTCCAGGCTTAGATTCAAACTACGTCACGTTTACAAGTAAACTGCATTTTGTTGTATATCCTATCATGGTCAATCAGAATTGATAGTACACCTCTGATGTGGATATACTCAGCTTCTCAAACTGCCACTTGACTTATTCAGTGAGATGATATTCTTGCACAATATGCACATAATTGCATGGCTAAGACTATCCAAATGGCACACAGATGGCATTAAAATAATTCACATTGTAATTTTGTTGTGTTTCAAAATACTGATAAGCATACTGTCTTAATGAAAGCTACTCAGTTCATATGTTACTTTGTAAGTATCTTGCTTTGGAGGTCCCTCAAAATATAGTGATTTCCACTGCCAGTAAAAGCTCATGTGTTATACAAAAGATCTATCGTGATTTTTTTTTAATTTGTTAAATTATGAAATGACATAGGCAGATTAATGAATCCTTTCCCAAACAAAGCGCCACGAAATATTTAAATCCTTCCTCAGTGCTTAGACTGAGACTTGTAATCAATAAAAACTATTGCTTTGGGATGAGTTTTACTACGAAGATTACTGACAAATTGATTGTTGATCTACCATTCTTATGCAAAAGGAGACCAACAGAAAAATGTCTGGAAGCTAACTGCAGATTATCTATTCCACCTATTATGCATGATCAAATATATCTGCCAAAGATGTTTGCTAAATTCCTGTAAAAAATCATTGTTGAAAGACATTCTTCCACCTCCTTTGAAAGCCATCATGAATCAATTTATTTTCTTATCAAACCTAATCATTTTTAGTTAAAAAAAAAAACCAAAATCAAACCCACACAAAAAACACATCCTCCCCCAAAAAAGTAACAAATTGATTTCCTCTTATTTCATTTGTAGGAAAAACAGTTATCAGCATTCCCAGTACACCGGAAGAGTTATCACATATCCCTCCCCAGACCTAACCTTCAAAGAGAAAGAAAATCCATTCTTTCTTCTCACCTCATGTTTTAAAGTGTTAAAATTAATGTCACCCTCCAAACCAGGCAGTATTTCAGTAAATCCCTAACTCTTAACAGGGTGGAATCTCCTCTGTCTTCTACACTAAACTACCTTTCAGTGTGAAAAGTGCCTCTCTTGCAACCACAAAATAATATTGACTCAAATTAAATGGCTTGCTATATTATCTCGTCTGCTGACTTTTTAGTTGTTACACATTTTATATCTGTGGTTTTCATTATTTTTTTTTTTGGTGGATGTAGCATTTTGCATTTATCCTTGCTAAGTTTTTTGTGGTGTTTTTTTTTTTTTTTTAGTAAATTCTCCAGATTCATTAAAATCACTTAAATGAAATCACTTAATAATCTGTTCCACAGTGTTTTCCATTCATTCTTCTTTAGTGCAAGGACAGGTTTTATAAGGTCAGTGTCTATTCCATCAAGTTTTTCTTATCCCATAGTTTAGGAGTTGAAATATTTAAGATAAGGGCACACAAGAAGAGTATGCTGAGAGTCATAGTGTCATATAAATTATCTAACAGGAGCTATCAAAGATAGTCTTGAGTCACCAAATCTATTGCTTTGCATGACAGCTCCCTTACATGATGTTCCAAGGAAGGCCTAGCTTCAATCAACATTTATAAACCCTTGGTATATCCTGAAATTAAAGCAGTTCTTTGTTACAAGTCACTGCCAAAGTAGAAGCTGCCAGTCCTCTACTTTACATCAGTCATCCAGAATGCATTCATTTTCAGTGAGTTAATTCAGATTCCACTTTTACTTCTGCTTAAGACAACTTTAATGCATTTCCCCAATCCACAAAAAGTACCCTACCCAGTGGGTGTGCTTTGAGAGTGCCATAGAGGCAAGATAGTAGGGGAAATAATTGACAGGACTTAGATATGAGATCCAAAGTTCCTGGCCACACTTTATCGAATGCACTTATGGGCATATTAAGGGGAAGATCATCAAAGCATCAAGAAGATTGAATGTGGAACTCCAGATATCCATGAACAGAAAGTGCAGCCACCAAGGAATGACAATCTAAACTTTGTCTCTTAAGAGCTCTAAGTTCTGCAATGATCTGCTGACAGACACATGTTCAGGTAGTTAATGCCTGGGATCCAAAGGCAGTGTTAGATAAGTCAGTGTTAGATAACCAGCTAACATTATAGGTTCCTCTGTATTCTGTGATCATGCCCATTAAATCAAGTCTTGCACAAAACATAACTGGAATCCAAACCTCCAGGTGCTGAGTATATGTCTTATTAAGTGACGAGTCCATATTCTCTTAGAGGAAATGAAACATACGTTTGCAAGTTGCGATCTTTTCCAATTAGCTTTGAGTCTAGGCCTCTAACAAATCTTTTGCCTTTTATTTGTGAATAATACAGTTCAATATATTTTACAGGGGTAGCTTTCATTGAAATATAAAATAGCAGTTTCAGTGAAATTAAAGATCACTCTAAGTGATCTTAAGTGAAGATCACTGCCAGCCTGAAACATTCCTCTTTTCAGATGACAGTGTTCTTTGATAAGTAAATCAAAACTTGCATATTTGAAATAAGAAAAATAATAATAATAAATCTCATCACCAGAATACTAGGAAAACTGTCAGATACCTTTAGGCAGACAACTAGTGTACAGAGAAAAGAGAAATCTATACATCTTAGTCAAGATGGGAAACAAATCATCCTCCCAACTCTCTGTACAGATTATTATCCTCGCATCTCCAAAATGATGGAAAAGATGTATGAGACTACAGTGCAAAGTAAATTCTATGCGATACAGTGCTTAGGCATATGTGCTCCTTCAATATAAAAAGATACTTCCATATATTATCTAAAATGAAGAGCTTGCCATGCTGCAAATACAATAAAGGAAAGGGACGCTGATGCAATATGATAAACTATTACATTTTCTTTTCCCTAGAATCTCAGCTTAGGTTTTGACTAATATACATGCAAGAACTCTGCACTTTGAAAAAGCATTATATAAACACAAGGTCCATTGCTTGCAATGTCCAAATAAAATGGACTCAGAGGCTCTCTCATATTTTTTGGAAAGAGAATCCAGCACGGCTTATCATCAGAACAATAATATTTAATACGTATAAAATACTGTAAAGTAGTGCTTGACGTTCTCTAAGGAAGAGTAAAAAGAAAAGCTGTTAATCTGAAAGGCTGCTGAGTGACACAGGAATTTCCCACTTTACTGCTGCTACTTAAAGCTCAAAAAGCACACCGAGTTATAAAACACCGAGTTATAACATAAAACACCTTTGAACTTCAATGCACACATAGATACTTCCCCTCTTGCTCACCTCTAGCAATTTTTGTTTAGAGATAGGAGCTCAGCCTTTATGATGTTACACTTCAAAACAGTATGTCATTTAGCACCTTCAAACTTTCAGAAAAACAGGAACATACTCCAGAGCTCCCAGTCACTTGTGAAAAAGCAATCCAAAACTTCTGTGCAAAGTGATTGAACTACTTGTATTAGTATTAAAAAAAAAAATAAATCCACTCTCAGGATCTCCATACAACATTCACTGTGTTGAAGCACTACCTCTCCATTTTACTCAGTTCTGCCTCTGATTTCTTTTTAGCAGAAACAAAATCCCCCAGTAAATCAGTCAGTTAACTATTTGCCTGAGTTTTTATGACAACATAACACTTAAAACAACTTCTTCCTTCTCACTAGTGTCATAAAAACACACAGTGGTCTACCAAATATTCTCTTCATAGAAAGTAACTACAGCTTGAATAGCAGTTCCCTCTGTGGGGAATGCTATAGGTCTTGGAACCAACCTGTTGATGGTACATAAATCAAATTCCTTGTAATTTGCCCTTGGTTCTGATTGACTCAGATTTTAGAAAGTGACTGAATGTAATTTGTTAGTTAAGTTCCTCACAGTTACTTTTTTTGTACCATATCAGCAAAAGCAGTTGAGCTATACTACTTCTAGGTGATTTGAGGTCTACACATGAATTGCTGTTCTGTACTTTGTAGGTAAGTAAGAATAAAAAGTAACCTTAATAAAATTTATAACTTCTTTTTTCACCTATTTCTTTGACCCAAATTCTACACTGTTTAGAAAGCCTGTAAATTACAGGATGAATAAGATATCATTGACCGGCCATAACTAAATGTTCATCTCTTTTATATGCTTTTACAACTCTCAGGGTGCTCAGGTTTTGCCAATAAATTAAAAAAGGCTTCCTAAACTAATTTTTTCACAATTGCCGTTAGTAGCAATGGAAGAAGCGATGGTTTCCCTTTACATGCCCATAAAGAAGATGTCCACCTGCTTGTTTCTTTTTGCCTCCTACTATGTCAGACACTTTGAATTAAACATGACCAAAACAGCTGAGGTAATGTAAATTTGATGACTGAAAGTGCAACGGTTTTTTTAATTACATTTACAATTTACTTGATTTGTCTACAGTGATATCTTCTGTTTCAACATTTGATTAACTGAATTTGATTTGGTAAATTCAGCCTTACTTACAATGTTTAGACTAGAAGCACATGGGAAGATTATCAGTAAACGAACTCAGCCTGTTAGAAAGTTGTTCAGGATTAATTAGAACTTAAAATTCATATACTAAAGTTTGGTAATCAGTTTTTACCAAGTTTATACTACAGTTTGAATACCATGAAAAAATTTCAGAAATATTTTACAAATAGTAGTCAAGCTCTTTTTTAAAAAAAAAAACAAACTCATTTTGTTTTTCATTTTATAGGCTGAACTACAAATGTAAAGGAGTTTTTGCCTTCAAAATTTTGGTTTTATACACTCCTACACTCTCAGAAACCAATTTGAGGACATTTTCATATTTTTCAGTGTAGGAGAAGTCAAATTTCCTAAGGATGCATGTAACTGTGATTGCACTGGTTCTCACTAAAGCAATTTGGACCCAACATATTCATATGTTTTCTTGTAATATGTAGAGAACACACTAATAGGAAAATATCAATGAATTCTGGAAAAGAGGCTAAGGACCTATAGGATGAGAAGTTATATAAAGAAATCTGAAAGAGTAAAAGAAGAACAAATGGAAAATAGTTCTTAAAAAGGTCAAATACTTAATCCACAGGACAGTGGTTTAGCATTTGGCTCCATTAACCTTGATGAGACTAATTAATTGGCTAAGTGTTAGGGCAATTAAATTAAGGGAACAATTTATCTCAACATATAAAATGAAGCTAAAGAGTATAAATAATTTTTAGGTTTTTACAGTATTCTCTAAAATTAAAAATAGATATATTTATTCCTACAAAAAATAATATGTATTCGATCAACAAGAGAACTAGTAAAGGAGGGAACTGTTTTTCTTCTTTTAGTATTTTAAATAACTCCTAAAAATGGTAAAAACTGATTCACGTTTCAAAGGTTTTGACACAAGCATTTTCTACTTTAAATTTCATTAAGTACCTCAAGAGCTGAGTTTAAAGTTGCTACAAATTTAGTGAAATTCTACAAGAAGAATGCTGGGTATGACTCTTAATCCAATTATTGCAATCACCTGTAAATGTAGAAGATTTAGCGCAGATTATTTATGTATCAGAGCATTATGGACCCAAAGTGTGAAAGGGTTTTGTGTAATAGGGTTTCCTATGCCACTGTAGCTCATCAGTGGAGACTAAGCACTGATGCAAGCTGCAGCTTTTAGTAGAGTTTTATTTTTACTGTATAAAATCATTCACATTTTTCTTGCTATATATACTATGAAAAGGGTGTGCAATGTTCATACAGGCTATTTCTAAATCTCCTACATCATTGGATCTGGGCAAGGATTTTATTTCCTGAAATCTTCTGAATATTTAGGTAAGATGAATTAAAACTCAATAAATTTCAAAACTTCTGAAATGTGTTTCTTGCAGTCACAATATTTCCATTTTACCCAACTTCCTGTTTATTCATGTCACTCTGACAAAAACCAATGCTATTGCCAAAAAACACTGCAGTGGGTAACTGAGTAGGCTGCTGTAGCAAAAGGAGAATTTCTCTGTTTCTTTTGGTTTGCATCCAAGTAACCTTTATCATGGTTTACTGTTCTGTGTTTATTCCACAAAGGTGCCATAAAGAGAAAAACTTCCAATGCTAATGCTAAAACCTCCACTCTAATCCAACCTTTCATACAAAACTTTGGCAGGTGGTCGCTGTGTCCCTTAAACTACCGTGGAGAGAATTTGGGATATTTTCATTAAGTATGTCCTGGTAAAAAATGAAAGAAATTATAAAGAAATACATGGATGAGCATAGAAGGAAAAGAATGCAAGACAATTTGACTAATTCATAATGTTATATGACTATGTAAAACAGAAGCTTTTATTCATGGCAATGTTCACTTCAGCTTTTACTGCTTCTGCTCTTTCTAATATAACTAAGGACATCCATTTGAAGTTATGCTTATTGAGCTATTTGTTTAAAAATCAATACACTTTGAAAATAATATTTCTAGTTTATAGATAAGTTTCTTTTGAATTAGAATTGTTATTTGTAAGAGGAAGAATGAGGAAAAGTCAAAAGGCTTACTTCAAATTGCGGACAAGTCTATCCTTACAGACAGAAATAGTTAACCAGAAGAAAAGCAGTGGATGAATTATTAAATATCTGATTATTTGTCTTAATCCACAGTTCTGTCTGAACATGTTGTTAATTCAAGAAATTTTCTTTTAAAAATTCATTTTTCCTGCTGTCTAGTGTGTCTCAGTTTAAACTAACCAAGCTCACTCTATTTCATAAATTTATGTCTAAAAGTGAAAATAAATATGCAGAATTTCATAAATCTCAGTGATTGATGAATTTTTCAGCTTACTGTGTTAAAAAAGAACTATTTTGGGATGGTACAATATAATCTTTCAAGTGAAGAATTTATTGATATTTGTACCTGCTGACAGAATATATATGTTTTTCTTACTTTTATTTACATTTTCATATCCAAACAGGATTATTTACTCCCAAAGAATCATGAGATTTTCTTTAAAACTCATGAGACACAACCAGAGGGTAAAGAAGTTATTTATTCTTTGCTTTGTTTCTGGTTTGGGATTTGTACCTAGTCTTCTCGTTCTTGACATGTTCAGCTTAATTCAGATCACTTTATAAAACATTCCCAATCTAAGTTAAAGTGTTCATGTCTTTGCTTTTGTTTTTAAAAATAATAAAATAAAATGTATTCCTTTTTCACTTAATGTCATGATTCCTGGAGATGTGACTGAAAGATCATTTATGGAACCAACTGTATGCCTATTGAAGCAGTTCCCTCCTCCCCAACAATTCCATACCCATTAACATCTGAGTTTTTACCCAGTTTTGAGAAACTCTAGATTGAAAATGGTTTTTTAAACATTTTTCAGACTTTTTTTTTTTCTAATATTGACTTGTATGTATTAGGAAGTTCAGTAACAGGCTTCCTATCTCTTAAAATACTACCTCATTCCACTAAAAAATGTAATTACACAGCTTTCAGTTACCAGTTTTTTAAATGTATTGAATATTGAATTTAATGATAAATAGCAATATAGTATTCAGTAAATAGAGAGCATGTTCTGTCTTGTTTACTTACACAGTTACACAACCTTCAGGCTAAATCATGGTCCTGAATAGGATTAGGTATATAGATACTGTAACGTGATACGAGTAGTTTAATTGCTTCCAATTGTTCTTGAGGAAATTACATTCGTAGCTGCAATCTTAGACTTTGAAATACTACTTGTGTGTTATTCAGTTAAAGAAATCCTGTGACTGAAAGGGATAAGTAAACTACTGTACTATCTAGTTTTTTAAAACCAAAATCTATTTCAGGTTTACCATAAGTCCTTATCTTACTATCATAAGAATTTCCAGGATAAAGATATTAATAATTACTAATATTTTAGAATAGTTTAATTTTCATTACAAAATACGTAGGAGTTTGGTTCTGAATGAAATGTATGGCATGTAAGTCTGTATCATGAAGGTACTTATCCAAAACCATTTAAATACTTTGGAAATATTTTTTGGCCAGCCTGGGCTAGCTTCTTAAAATAGGTACTTTTGTTTTTAAGAGAAAAGCTGTATTAGACTTAATTAGATCAAGAAATACAACTTATAACTGCTGGTGAACTATGCAGGAGTCATTCATGACTGCAAATGCTTCATTTTTTAGGTATTCATTTTAAGTCATCTTGAGAGTGATTTTTGGTTGTTGAGAAATATCTGCAATCAGTTTGGGGTTGTCAAAATCTCTGTTACTAAGGCCCACCTCATTTTAAAATGGCATTCCAAAATTAAATTAGGCTATCAATGTTCATTTTTTGACAACTATGTATCTGAGGCAGAAATTCCAGGTTCTCTGGTGTAACTGGAAGTACTGAAATCTATTTCTGTGATCTTAAGTCACTGAGGCTAAAACTCACTATGTATTAATCTGAGTTACTTCTGAATAAAATTATTTGTGCTCATGTCCTGGTTTTGGCTGGAATAGAGTTAATTTTCTTCCTAGTAGCTGGTATAGTGTTATGTTGGATTTAGTACGAGAATAATGTTGATAACACAGATATTTTTAGTTGTTGCCAAGTAGTGTTTACACTAAGTCAAGGATTTTTCAGCTTCTCATGCCCAGCCAGCAAGAAGGCTAGAGAGACAAAAGAAGTTGGAATGGACACAGCCAGGATAGCTGACCCAAACTGGCCGAAGGGATATTCTACACCGTATGATGCCATGCCCGGTATATAAACTGGGGGAAGTTGGCCAGGAAGGGCCGATCACTCCTCAGGGTTTGTTGCTTGGGCGTTGGTCAGTCGGTGGTGAGAAATTCCATTGTGCATTGCTTGTCTTTTCTTGGGTTTTATTCTTGTCTTATATTCCTTTTTCATTAGAGTGATCAGTATTATCATTATTGTTAGTATTATATTCTAGTTTACTTTAGTTATTAAATTGTTCTTATCTCAAATTATGAGTTTTATTTTTTTTCTGATTCTCCTCCCCATCCCACTGGGTGAGGGAAGGAGTGAGCGAGTGGCTGCATGGGAAAGAGTAAGCGAGCAGCTGCATGGTTCTTAGTTGCTGGCTGGGATTAAACCATGACAGCTTATAAGTGAAATACTTTGTCATTATATAACATTTTATAGTGTTTGAGCACTTGTAAACAAGTCCGTTTTGAAAATGATTTTACTGAAAATTACAGTACATCACCTGTAACAAAACTAGTTCAAAACCAACTGTTGTAAGTCTGTCGGTTGCTAATACAATATCTTTTATTGCTCTGGAGGCTACTTAGACTGGTCAGACCTAAGGCTGTTAAGTTGCATTACATCTATTTCTCCAGGGTTATGCTGAGTACATGTTATTTCATAAACAAACACAGGCATGTGGTTAAGCTCCATCCTTTATGAAGATGGCCTGTGGAAAGTTTAGCTACATTTGACTTGTGATTATCGAAGCTATTTCATTTGTTGTTTAAGCAAAGCCTTTGCTGAGATCTTGCATCATCTTTGGAGCAGAAAAGTATATATAAGACCACTTGAGTTCTAGCCACTGTACAAACAATTAATCTAAAAGAAAGAAAGTGAAAGAAAATTGGGAGAGATGCCTCGTCTTACCTTCTGCCAGTTAAAATACAAAGTGTCACAGCTACTTTAGAGTAAAATGTCTTATTTATTCTTGATTTACAATCAATGGAAGAGCAGGACAGTTCCATCCTAGTAACAACAGAAATATTCCTTCAACAGAAAAAATTCTTCTAGGGAAGGAGCACATCCATTTCTTCTGTTTGGAGGGAATGGGTTCTAGCTAAACTAGAAGGCACCAGCAAATTGCAACAACATACTCCAGTCTACTTACCGCCATTTGTAACAGAATCCGACTCTAGCTTTTAGCACCGTCCTGAGATACAAAGACAACCAGCAGAACTATGGATACAGTTACAATCCTTTCTCCCCTATCCTCTGCTACGCTCCCCAGCTAGGAACCTTTTTATCACCGAAGTCAGGGAAACCTATGAAGTACCTATCTGTCTTAAGTTGCAAGTAGTTCTTATCACCATCAATGCAACATTCTACCTGATCCCTCCAGTTCCAGTCTTTGAGAATGTGCTGGTCTTGGCTGGGACAGAGTTCATTTTCTTCATAGTAGCTCGTATGAGGCTATGTTTTTGACTCGTGCTGGAAACAGTGTTGGTAATTCAGGGATGTTTAGTCATTGCTGAGCAGTGCTCACACAGAGTCAGGGCCTTTTCTGCTCCTCACCCCACCCCACTAGCGAGGAGGCTGGGGGTGCACAAGGCGTTGGGAGGGGACACAGCCAGGACAGCTGACCCCAACTGACCCAAGGGGTATTCCATACCATATGATGTCATGCTCAGCATATAAAGGTGGAGGAAGAAGAAGGAAGGGGGGGGGATGTTCAGAGTGATGGTGTTTGTCTTCCTAAGTAACCGCTACCTGTGATGGAGCCCTGCATTCCTGGAGATGGCTGAACACCTGCCTGCCCAGGGGAAGCGGTGAATGAATCCCTTGTTTTCTTTGCTTGTGTGTACAGCTTTTGCTTTACCTGTTAAATTGTTTTTATCTCAACCCATCAGTTTTCTTACTTTTACCTTTCTGATTCTCTCCCCCATCCCAGTGGGGGGGAGTGAGTGAGTGGATGCGTGGGGCTCAGTTGCACAGTTATTTTGCTATTCTTAAGAGTCTAGTTTTAAAAAAAGCCTTTTCCCAATTAATCTTTTATCAATAAACTTCATAAACTAGTAAGGCCAAGGATAAGCTGCGTCTTTCAGAAGGAGCAGATATATGGGAATCTCATCAATGAAAAGATAACTGCAGAAAGAAATCAGAGAAAATCAGTCCCTTTTCAGCTTACCATAAAAAATTATAAACTTTCTGCAGTATTTGAAGATGCTTGGCAACACCAGGAGAACATATCCTATTTAAGCCAGTGCTTCTTAAGACAATGAGAGGAACTGGATTATCCGATGTATCTAGTGGTCCTCAGACCTATGGGGAATGATTATTAATAAGCCTCCATTACTCGTCTGGCTTTATGACTCAAGAAAGGATTTGGAAAAGACTGTACATTTTTGCTACAATGTACATTTCTGTCAGCTTTGGAAATTTATTTACTGACCTGAGACTTTAGGTTCTCTCTACACATTGTGGAAGTTGGCTTTGAATTTCTGTTAGTATTGCTTTTTCTCAATATCTTTTGAGCTCAAATGCATTTAGTGCATAAAAATATGTACTTTTAATATTAAATAATAATCACAGCAGTGTTATTTTTAATGACTTTGTCACCAGAATCTAATATGTAAAATTATACAAAACACAAAGAAGGTGATGAGATACTTCCTTTAAAAAAAAAAGCACCATACTTTTTTCCGACAGATTTCTCCTGGAACTCTTTTTTTTTTCTCCTGTCAAACTTTCTGAAGATAGCTCCACAGATCATGCCACTGTCACATATGCTGTTTCTGTGGAATGAAGAATGCCTTATGGTAGTTTATAGACAATAGCTTGATGACAAAAAACCTCAATCCAGACAATGGGCAACTGTATTCCTTAAAATTCACAACTGACTTTCTTAAATCAATAATTTCCTTATAAACTACCTGTATTAAAATATACTTCAGAAATTGTTTTATCGATGTGTGAAATTAAAATCCTTTACCCTTCTAAAATCTCAAGAGAAAACAGATTCAGTGTGTGAGACAAATCTTGTTTGTTTTCAGAAAAGTTGACTCATTAGCTGTCTAAGTGTTCTGCTCAGGCACCCACAAGGTTGTACGAGGTCCCTCAGTATTCCAAAAAAAATGAAGAAGATCAGGCAGATTTGGTAGCATGCAATCATCAGAAACCTAGTTTCCAAAATACAGGAAATATTTCTTTATTTTTCCTTTTTTTTTTTTTTTTTAATTTTCAGGAGAGGAAGACTAGATTCATCATTAATGAATGCGAATGTGATCGATACATAGAGCAATCAGTTAACCTAACTGTAAAGAAGACTAATGTTTGACAGTTGAAGAAACATCAGCCAAAAAAACTTTTCCAAAGTAATTTAAACTGACTGGTTTATGATAAGAAACTCAAGGTGGAAAAAATATAAGCCAAAAAGACTTTTCCAAAGTAATTTAAACTGATTGGTTTATTACAAGAAATTCAAGGTGGAAAAATATAATCACTGACTACACATTTTATATAAGCTTTACTAGACATCTTAGAGCACACAGATTTTGGCTAACTTCCAATAAATTGCAGTAATGGTAGTATATTTTTCTCTATCTGAACAGTGTGCATGATATTTCCCTCCTTGCAATTATCACAATGGTATCTTACTGCTTTTCTTAAAGTCATGCAAAAAAACCCCAAAACTGTAATGATTTTATAAAAGCTCAGGTGGTACCTGCTACAAAAGGAAACAGAAAAGGTAAATTTCAAAAAGATGAAGAAAGAAAATAGTTCAGCAAAACGTGGTAGTTTCATTTCCAAGAGTCCCTTGTAACATTGAGTCAGATATGCTAGTATGCTCCAATAGTTCTTGACAATTCTAGTGAAGGTTGATTTATCCGGCCAAAGTATACCAGGAAGTTACCATCATTTGCTTCAGATTATAGCCTCATGACTTTGTTAGCCCTGAATTTTCCTGAGTTTCAGAGAGTAGCTCACAACAGCCAAGTTCCATTATGTTTAAGTCAAAGTACCTTTTACATAATTTAAATGAAAAACTATAAATCAGTATTAGTGTACTAAGAAAATGAACTCAGAGTAACTATAAAAATTTCTGAAGCATAGAAAATGTTTTGAGGATGGTCCAGAGGGCCTTTACTAATGGCTCAAAGTGAATAGGTGACTCTGCTAACTCAAATTTGATGTTGGGAAGGCCAAAGTGATTATATCGGTTTACCACATAAAACATCCTAGACCTGAAAATGCCATTTTGAAGATGTTTGAATATTTGTCTGATGAGATTCAGAAAACTGTTCAAATACTATATACAATCTTTTATCAAGAGACAATCAAGCATGTTGGTTCCCCAAAGTTAACATTACTGTTGGAGCCAGATTGCATTAGAGACTCACAGCTGAATTTATCTCATTTATCTGCTTCTGAAAGTCTGGCATCAAATAGAGTCATACACACAGGAAGTTCTGAATCAAAAGAATTTTCAAAGATCAAAAGATAAATTAGTGGCAAAAAATGAGTATCATGAGGTATTTACTTACTAAATAGATAGCCTAGATAATAAACATTTAGAGAGTTAAATAGTCTACTGTGTGAGAGTAATTTAGCTCCTGAAGATCTGCAGAATTAGTGGTACTCTTTAAAACAGAGCCAATTTCTAATTACACAGATGCAACTAGTGCCCATACATTCCCATTTCTCTTTCCAGCATGCAAAAAAATCACTTAGCCTTTCTGTGTCTCCTTTCCTAACCTGTAGAATGGATATAATGACACTTCTCCTTTCCACAAGAGTTGAAAAATACACAATATTGTAGTCATGGGACATTTATAACATTGATAAAAGTAATATAAAACTCATAAAAAAAAATCTGTATTAATATTTCTCCCCATTACCTTTCATATAATTTATATGTTAAGAAAAGTACTTCAATATTTAAGTCAGAATCAGACCTGGAAAATGGCTTGCATGGGAAACTGTATAAAACTATTTTTTCAATAATAAAGATTTGTCTCTGCTCAGTGTTAGTTTTTTCTAATATTCTGTTTTTATAATGTTTCCATATAGTTTTTAAATTTCTGATCTCTGATGGTTTCCAGCAGGAGAAGTAGCGATTTTTGGTTAAGAAGAATTGAAATATATTCATCAGAAAAAGCTTGCAGTTTGCCTTGAAGTCTGTTCTCAGGTTTGTCTTTTGGTTTGCATTTGAAATTCAAATTACTGTCCAAATGACCTCATGTTCTTACTTAGCCAAATCATTTGTGCTAACAAAGTGCTTCCTGTGCTTTACTGTAGGTCCCCAAGGTGACTGTTTCACAAGGCGCAATATAACCATATTGAGGTAAATGGATGAGGATTAGGTTGTTACTGGTTTTTTCCTTTTTTTTTTTTTTTTGGTTTTTTTTTTTTGTTTTGTTTTGTTTTGTTTTATTATTGAAAATCTGCCATGTCATGTAAATTTCCCATATTCCTTGGCATGGAAAAGTTTGTGCTAATTAGTTTGTATAGGTAAGAGTCTTGGGTCCAAAATGTACTGCATGATTCACAGAGAAGAATCAGGGGGAGCAGATGAACGTCCCTGACTACAAAGAACAGCCTTGGAATGCTAGCTGGACTAGCAGAGAGATTGCCGGAGAGCAGAAGAGTTCCCTGTGATGCACAGTTATTATGTTTGGGGCCGAAAAAACTCCATACACCATTTGTATAGCTACAGTGATGCAAAAAGAGCTGAAGCAAGGAGCAGGATAGGTCATCTGTATCTTAACAAAATAAGTGTTCAGGTAGCCTATAATGTTCCTCAAAATGCTAGTAGATGATATCTCAGATCTTTAACATACAGCCTGTCAAAATTGCTTTTCTCTTTATCACATGTCCTGAAAATATAAATGCGTCTCCCCTGACCTGCGTGTTCTTTGTTTTCCAACTGCTTTGTGCATTCTATGAAGGTACACGGCACTGTTCTTTAAATACAGTGAACAAGGGAACCAAGCACCTGCTAATGATCCCTAATCTACTTTTAAAGATCTCCACAGCCGCAGTTGTGAAATTTCTGTTACACAGGAGAGAAGTCAGAGTTAACTTGCTCACTAGACAGGTTTTAAAGATCAGAGTATGTTTAGCAAAAAGCCCAGCTTCATGATAACAGAATTTTTACAAAAATAAAAAGCAAAGCACATTAGGATTATATATAGCAATGAAGATCTTCACCTTGTTCAGTATGTCAGCTAGCCTATACTCTCTCTTTTTAAAGTTGGAATCTTTCTCTAACAATTTAAGAAATGTCTTCCTGCACTGATTCTATTGGCTAAAATGGTTGTTGCCTTTCCTCTTCCCACCTTTTGTAGGAGCAAAAGGGCAGAGAACAAACCTGAGACTCTTCCTGTATCTAGCAAGAATGTAGCTTCCTTCCTGGTGTGAAGACTTTCTTCCTTGATCCCTGCCTGGTTATTGTGAGGCATCTTGGACTTTCAAGGAATTACATTTTACCTTTCACATCCACTGCTGTTATTGAGTAACCTAGCACACTCCTCATGCTGAACTGCTTACCCCATTGCATTATCCCTACTATAAGTACAGATGTATTGATAAAACATTATATTTGACTTCCTGGATTCTTTTTCTCTGCTCATCAAATAAAGAGAAAGCATGATACCATATACACTGAAACCAGGAATAAGATAACAGCTACTACTTCCTGGTGCAACTCTTCACTTCACAGATTTGTTTGTAGCAGAAAATTGAAACGAAAAACCACTCCTAAACCTTGAAAACTGATTGATATAAACGTAAAATACACTAAACTAGTGCATATAGGTGTTTCAACTTTTTCCCCTGCTAGAAAGAACTACTGTGTGGTATTCAGTTAACATATCACTTATTTAAAAACAAAATAAATAAAATAAAAAGAATGCAGCTCAACTCCAATGAATATACAAGCACTGCCATGGCACTAATTTTCAAAAGTGTTGATCATTACTGGCTACAGTAACTTAAGTCAATTACAATTGAAGAGGCATCCAATGCTAAAAACCCAAGTCCTTAAATGTATGAGAAACACATTTCCAGCACTTTATGCTAGAACAAAAGAATATTTTTCCCAGTCTCCACTTTCTGAACACTATGCTTCTCACATCTCACATTTTTTTTTTTCAAATTCATTATCACATTTAGATGTTAAAGGAAGTATTATAGCCACAAGAAAAAAGAAACAGAAGTCCAGAAAACGTCTAACAGCAGAACTTTGAGCAAATATCAAGTTCAATTAACAGGAAAAAAAAAAAGGGTAGTAATCATTCCTTGTTTCACTTAATAGGTAGTGCCGCTCCAGCGTTGTAGCTAAACATTGAATGCTAACAGCCAAGCATTAGGCTGCCACTCATGCATCTTCCCCCACGATATAAATTCTCCCTATCTCACAATGCAAGAATAATGAAACATTCAAGTGAATAATTCCAAAGACACTATAGCTTTGTGATCATAATTTTTAATTAATCTACGTAATTTATTGGCACTGAAAGCTGTTGAGGCAAAGGAATCTGAAAATTTTTTAAAAAATTTTAGGATACTCATTTAGCATATCCAGAACAGCCAGAGCTATGATGATTCCTGTAACATTTTTGAAACAGATATTAAACTACAAATTTAAATGGAAAAATAAATATATGAACATTCAGTTCTGTCTGCCAATTTTACCCAAGTTATTCTCTGAAATATCAGCTTTTGGTCATTACTAGACATATGGGATTAGACAGGCTTCTAGTCTGTTCAAGCATGGCACTAGTTATGTTCTTTTTTCTGATTGACTTAAAGATGGTATAGAATTCAAAAGAACTAATTGATAAAGCCTTTTAAACTACTTACTCAAGTTAAACTTTACAAAATTATGTGGAGTATTACTCTTCCATATTAATCTATAATGGCATCAGTTTACTTACATCTTCAAAGCCTATGCTTGCTTTTTCTTTTTTTGCCCTTTTCAAGGGCTTTCTTCTTTTAAGAACTATATGGTATGAAGTTCTGTCAATGTATCAAACACAATAAGTTTATGCAGAAAAATGTGTTTGAGCGTTAGTTCTCTGGTCTACATTGTTTATGAGGAAAGACAGCTCATATATTGCTTGCTATTAATATCCAAGAGTGCTGAATAGCAAAGAAGGAAACTTTCCACTCACAGAAACCTTTTATCTTGACTCAGCTGAAAGTTAATATACTATAGTCTCAGTTAATAGATGATCAAAGACATAACCTAGTGTGAGGATTAAAGAGAGTTCTGCTGTGACCATCTTCATATATTCTACATAGTGAGGTATTAATGCAAGCAAAGATAAGTCCAAAAAGCCAATATTTATTTAAAAAATGAAACCATCTTTTAATCTGAAATAGGGGAATATGACAAAACGTCACCATGCACTTGAGATCAACAACAATGAAAAGATAGCAGCAGGAAATTAATCAGTTTACTGAAAAAGTGAGAATTTATTATATCAGGTTCTGATTTAAGAAGCCATTCCTAGTCAGCAAAACACTTTAGTTGTATGTTTAACTAGAAACATATTCATAAGTTCCATGAATTTTGATGGACTATAATACATTCTTAAAGTTTAATATTAAAGCAGTGGTTAATGCCTAATATTGTTCTTGCTAAACTCAATACTTTTTGCCATGAACTTCAAAGGAAGAATTACACTGCTTGCTTCTTGCTTATAATTTCCCTTATAAAGCTAGTGTGCTTCTACTGTTTATGCTTAATCTTATTCAGTTATTATATTTTTATCAGAATAGGAAAATAACATATTATCACAATATTTTGATGTCTTTATTTACTTTTAGATATTAAGTTTCAAAAAATAAGGGCTGACAAGTATGTAATCTTGAATGTGGAATGTATACATTGGCTTGCTAGAAGATCCATGTTTTTAAATAAAAGCCTAGAAGTTTTTATGTTCTAAGAATTATTTCCTCCTTTAGGTGCTTTATAAAGATTTCTGACCACTTTATTCATAAAAACAGGGTTGTTTTTTTTTTTAATAAATGAGACTATCAAATACTTACTCTTGATGTACATATCAAGGACAGATACTTGAATAGGTAGATTTTCGAGGAATGGCACTGTGGAAATAAATACTGTACAGAAAAGACTGCTGTGTATGGAAAGCAGAGAAGTCAGATTGGAATACCAAGGGGATGGTGCTACGAAGAAGTTAACATGAGGCAGTTAGACTGTGGATGGATTTACAAGTAGCACTGACTCTGTATGCGTTTTTATGTCATGGAAAACCAGACAACATTTGAGGCAGTGAATTCCTCACTGTCAATGTGATATGCTGCCTTTCATTACTGAAAAAGGTGAGCATATGGACAGACAACTATTCTAAAGCAGCCAGTGCACTGCAAATACTTACAAATCTTTTTATTTTCAATGACTTGGTCACAAAACCATCTTCTAAGTATTGTTTGTCAAAGATTTATATTCCGAAGAATTCAGGTTTTCCAGTCATATTCAACTGACTAATAAAAATGTTCTAGAAAAAGCAGATCTTCATAAATTTTTAATTTTAATTTTAATGTTTATGCTTATTGCATATACATATGTGTATATATGTATCGTGTAAAATTTTTACAGTTTATATTGTAATATAATACTATGAAGCATGAGATTAAGCAAGTAGAAAAATAAAATAACAACTGTAGAGGCACTTCTACTCATGAATATATGTGTAATGGCCATCTCAGCATCAATATACAGTAGTGACAGATGCAATACACAAATCAAATAGGCAAAGGTAATACCAGTTGAGTACACCAAAGAACACATCCACAAAGTAGACAGCTATATCTTGGACCACCTTTATTATAAAAGCTAGAGAGGCTCAGATCGGTAGTAATACACTTTTTAAATTTAATCATCCTTCGTGCTTTGAAATTCTCAGTGATGTGGCAAGGCTTCAGAAAAGTGTAAAAGTTGCTGGAATTTTGCCAGTGAAAAGCTGTTGGAACAAGTTTCATGTATATGTTTGAATTCCTTTCTCCACAAGACAGTACAGTTGCTAGACACTGCCAAGAGAAAGCAGTGTACAGAATATACTTATGTTTTGTACACCAGGCTGCTTACAGATCTAAACCAGGACATCTGCTGACAGGAAAAGCAGGGTATCTTTTAGTTCAACAGGTACCCCTACTGCTTTTGAATACAAAGGTGCCTGGTTCTATTTTTTACAAGAACTGATTACTAACAAATCAAAACAAATCAGACTAATGTTTAATTTTATATCATCCCAGTTGGTTACTTTATTATAGCCTCCATTTTCTACATCAAGCTTTGTGATTTCTATTTGTTATTTCTTTTCAGTTTTTCATTTCCATTCTCCTATTACCTACATTTACAGAAATAGCAACATGAATCAGAGAAAGAAAATGAAGTGTTTAGAAATATTTTATTGACTTTGTTTTCTCTTTGGTTAAAGGTTTTGAGCTGTGACATGCTAGGCTTCATATGTATTTAATCATTTATTCATTTTTCTGTTTTGTTTGGAGACATGTGGATTAAAATAATGAAGTTTACAGGAGACATTTTGGTAAAATTATAATAGATCTGACTTCTGTTGCATATATGTTGACTGAGACTTCCTAGGTTGCTCTTCTCAGAGAATTCACATAGTTTGGAGGCTCTGGTTTATGGTATAATAAGCCTATTATATAATAAGGCATATTAAATCTATTATATATTATTTTATATTCCATGGAAAATGTACAGTTTTACTCAGTTACTCTGTTTTGACTTATTTTCTAATAAAGATGCATACACAGATGTCTGTTCCAGATTTAAATGGGGAAGCTTAAGAAGGAGGGAGTCCAATTGTTAGTGTTGACTTGGAGAAAGCCCAAAAGTAGTTAAATTTTGCACTGAAATGGATGGAGATCATTCACACAATTGGTTACTGTGGCTCAGCTGCTGAGAAAAAAATCTTCATTTTAAATCATCACAGTTATTACTAAAATGATTGTCTGCGTCATACCTTAAATTTACATGATTATACACTGAAAATTTTTTAATCCTCTTTTGTGTAAAGAGTAACAAAATGGACAAGTTCTGTTCCTAGATACATGTACATACAGGTATCACAGAATCACAGAATGGTTGGAGTTGGAAGGGACCTCTGGAGTCCGCCCTGCCAAAGCAGGGTCACCTACACCAAGTTGCACAGGATCACGTCCAAGCAGGTTTTGAATATCTCCAGAGAAGGAGACTCCACAACCTCTCTGGGCAGCCTGTGCCAGTGCTCTGTCATCTTCAAAGTACAGAAGTTCTTCCTCATATTCAGAGGGAACTTCCTGTGTTTCAGTCTGTGCTCATTGCCCCTTAACCTGTCAATGGGCACCACTGAAAAGTCTGGCCTCATCCTCTTGACACTCGCCCTTAAGGTATTTATAAGCATTGATGAGATCCCCTCTCAGTCTTCTCTTCTCCAGGCTGAACAGACCCAGCTCTCTCAGCCTTTCCTCGTAAGGGAGATGCTCCAGTCCCCTCATCATCTTTGTTGCCCTCCACTGGACTCTCTCCTTGACTTCCTCGTCTTTCTTGAACTGAGGAGCCCAGAACTGGACACAGCACTGCAGATGTAGCCTCACCAGCGCAGAGTAGAGGGAGAGGAGAACCTCCTTGGACCTGCTGGCCACACCATTCCTGATGCACCCCAAGATACCATTGGCCTTCTTGGCCACAAGGGCACATCTCTGGCTCATGGTCAACTTGCCCACCAAGACTCCCAGGTTGTTCTCCACCAGGCTGTTCTCCAGCAGGTCAATCCCTACCCTGTACTGATGCATAGGGTTATTCCTCCCTAGGTGTGGGACTCTACACTTGCCCTTGTTGAACTTCATCACGGTCCTCTCCACCCAACTCTCCAGCCTGTCCAGGTCTCGCTGAATGGCAGCGCAGCCTTCTGGTGTATCAGCCACTCCTCCCAGTTTGGTATCATCAATGAACTCGCTGAGGGTGCACTCCGTCCCTTCATCCAGGTCATTGTTGAATAAGTTAAACAGGACCAGACCCAGTACTGACCAGTGGAGAACACCACTAGCTACAGGCCTCCAACTAGACTGTGCCACTGATCACAACTCTCTGAACTCTGCTGTACATATACATATGCTGACTGATTTTTCTCAAGAAACTTAGGTTCCTAAGTTCCTACTAAATGTAGCTCTGGACAATGTGATCCTTTCTGCTTCAGAAAAATACATTCAACGTATCAGCAATGGAAGTCCTGAAACAGTTCTTCCATCTAACCTCCTAAGGTAGCATATTGATAACTTTTTCAGAAAAGTTAGATACCTGCACCTGTCATATCCTGCTTGTGGAAATCACCAAAGCACTAGGAAATTTCTTATAAAAGAACTTACTTCAACGCAAGTTACACCAGCTATGGGTCTTTATCTTTTACTGCAATTCTTCAGTATAGCTTTCATGTTCTAAGTAGAAGTTACAGACTACAAGGCCTCTCAGTTAACGAATTTGTGAGAAAAATAGCTGATTAACTATATCAACACAAATATTCTGAGGTTATTCCCTTTTGTGTGCCATGACCCACGCAAACCTTATATGAAAGAGATTTACTATAGAAGTCAAAAAACTATCAAACTCAAGGTAAGGAAAGGAACTATCTGTCACATTCCTTTAAGAAACAGTATTGTCCTACATGCACTACCACTTGCTTAATAGAATTCTGAACATGTGATTTCCATGAGAACAGCATGTCACGGATTATTTTCATAACTTTTTAGTTAAGATGCTTTTCTCTAAAAATCATCTGAAATTACCCTTCTTTCCTACTGCTATTATGAAACCTCCATTTCAATAAAATTGAATAAAAAGTTTCTGCCTGTCGTTTACGATATAATGAAATCACCGGATATTTGATATTGTGTACTGCCTTTCCATATTTCTATGTACTTGCAATGTTTACAGAGTTCTCCAGACATTTTGGGCCTACTTCTCTGTTGGCTTTGGACTAACACAAATTAGAAGCAAAACACGACCTCTTGGAATGGTTGTGTTTTATAATCTACTCTCTACTCTGAACATGACTGAAAAAATGAGAAGAATGAAGCTGAAGTTCTCAGAGTTTAACAGAGACTGTGTCTGTGTTCTCTCATGCAGAATTTCTTTTTTGTTCCCCTTGTTTTCATATTCCTTTGCCCTAAATATGATTCTGACTAAGTCTAACTGTTTCCTCTTTGTGAGGACAAAGAAATATCAGTGTGTGGCTGTACAACAGAGGTACTATAAAACAAACAAAAAAAACCATAAATAGTGTCAGAATAAAGAACTAGTTATTTGGATTCAAGCAGAATGAAAATATCAGGTGACTATCTGCCAATATTGAAATCCTGAAATTATGGGAAATACGAACAATTAGAAATCAAAAAATACGGCTAGATGGGAGCTTGAGAATTTAAAGCAAACACCCACCTCCTCAAAGCAGGACTAGTAATCCCTAGATGATTATCAAGAATGTTTAGCTACTCTGTGACTGAAAATTCTAGTGATATGATTTCAACAACAATCATAGACTATGTAGTTCAGTGCTTCGAATTATTTTCCCCGTGCCCAACCTGAATATCTTTACAGGAATGTAAAATTATCATGTTGTGTTCTTCCTATTCTAAACGAAAAAGAAAAACAGGGTTTTGCTTTTTCTTTGAAGACTGCTACCACATCTCTTCCTAATCTTCTCTTCTAGACTAATATACCTGTAGAAACTTACGGAGCAATTTTGCGCAAATTATTTCAGAGATAACTTGGGGAATTTGCCTTTATTAGCCATGATGCAAAAATCTTACAGGATTTCAGAATTTAAATCCAAGCATAAGCATAAAAGAACTTTGATCAACATACACATTTGGAAAAGTCCCTGTATTGTGCTTGAGGTTAAGCAAATGCATAAATGTTTGTATTACACAAACTGTATGATGATAAACACGGGGGGGAAAAAAGAGACTGAATAAATAACAACAACTTGTTATTGAAAGGAAATGAAAGATCAGTATTAAGAGGGCAAAAGGGAGTTCACTTTTCAGCACACTGAAGAAAATTACTGTATTTCTGTATGTATCTTTATGATTTATTTAATAATGCCTATTCTTCAACAGGTATTTACTTCTTTAACACTAAATGTAGTATTGACAAGTAGTGCACGTAGGGGACAAGAAGACAAGCAGTACAAGCAGTCACACAAGAATGGGTCAAGGGTTATAGTAATATGTATTTTATTTTCTACAAAATGAAAGTGCCTTGGATTATCTCTCTCAATTCTTTTATTTGTTCTATGTAATTTATGCAGACTTTGGGCTGATGCTGGACTGAGTTCTTCTTAGAGCAAATAATTTTTTTATAAGGCTGTTATTTCTCAGTTCTAGTCTTGCACTATGTTTTCCTAACTACTACGCATCATATTAAACACATGCATTTACCTTCATTTTTAATAACCATACCTGTGAGTATTAATCTTATTGAAAAGTCTCTGTATAACTGTTTGACAGGTTTTCTGTTTCCTTTTCTTACTATGAGAACAATGATTTGGGGTCAGCTCGTCAAATATCACCTCATTCAGCCCCAATGTTCTCCAGGAGGCTCCTGAAGTGAGTTATCTCAAATTAAGACTGTCCTTTCACTTCATTTTTTTAAAAAATAAAATAAAACATTTTTAAAATCACATACCAAAAGTTCTTAAAAACAGTTCTTAAAGCAAAACATTAGAATAGCCAACTTAAAAGCCTACAAAACATTCTTCCAATGCAGTGGCTAAATTATAAGCTCAATTTGAAAAAACTGGACTTAAAACCATTATTTGCTACCTAAGTTCTGCTGTCGTATTGCTGTTGCAATATGATATTATTAAATAATAGGCATGGATATGTTTTTATAAATTATTCACTGCTAATACTCAGTTATCAGATCTTGTAATATTATGAACCAATAATTTTGCAGATATTAAAAAAAGAAGAAATTATTCTGGCAGATACTAAATGTTGACAAATATTCCCTCTCTGAAAAGGTGATCACAAAAATGAATATTAACTGACATAATTTTGGCAGATGTTCAACAGTCCATATTAAAAGCTGGAGTTTATCTTTTAAATCTTAAATCCAGGGATACTAAATGTATACTAAATGAAACATGTACTAAATTAAAATTTCTGTTGTAAAGGTTGCATTGAGTTTCTAGGAGTTAAATGCTTTTGAATAATTTTGAGGTAATTTATCTTGTCAGTTTCAAGAGGTATTGACTCACTTGACTCTTGTCTAGATTATCAGGATACAACTGACCACCTCAAAATACTGTTTGAAAGTCCTCTACATGACTATAGATGCTGATCATTTAGAGAGGTGTCTGCTGTACTTTCACAGCTCTCACTGAAGGAATTTCACTGAAGTATCCATGGAACGATAAAAACAATTCCTGTTTTTTGGACACCTAACAAATAAAGATATTTTCTATGTAATAACGAAGTTAAATTTAGTGATGAAAATGAAGTTGGAATTCAGACTACTGTTTTGCATTATCAACATAATTCCAAGATTATTGAGAGCATAGGGTGGAGTTACACTGCCATGTGACTGATGAAGTGGAAGGATGAGTATGAGAGCCATTGAACACCATGAATTTTCATAATATATCATCATTATGAAAACACCTGTGCTGAAAGACATTGTGCTGATACACAGAAAATCTCTTTTCTGTGGTTGACAGAATTTTCATTTTGCCCTGCAATGGTTAGAAAGGAGGACAGTACAGCTGTCTGCTAGACAGAGTATTTGTACACTACGTAAAAGCCTTCTACACTGGCAACACACTGCAGATTTTTCTAGTAAAAATGAAGCTGGAGGAAATCTTCCCCTTCTTTCAAGTCACTGAACGGAAAAACAGCCACTTCAGCAGCTATTTTTGAATGACTTTGCAGTTCTAATCTTTTGCCTGTCTGAGAGATGAAAGCACTGAAGGTATCAAAAAAAAAAAAGTTATTAGTGATGGGACAAAGTGCATCCTCAGAAAGTTTGCAGATGATACAAAGCTGCTAAGGGTAGTTGATACACCACATGGTTGTGCTGCCATTTGGAAGGACCTCAACAGGCTGGAGAGATGGGCCACCAGGAACCTCATAAAGTTTAACAAAGAGAAATATGAAGCCTTGCACCAGGGTAGTAATAATCCCATACGCCCATACAAGCTGGAGGTCACCTGGCTGGAAAGCAGCTTTGTAGAAAAAGACTTGCTGGTCCAGTTGGACACCAAATTGAACATGAGACAGAAATGTGCTCTTGCAGCAAAGAAATCCATCAGCCTCCTGGACTGCATTAGGTAGAGAATCACCAGCAAGTTGATTCTTTCCCTCTACTCAGCCCTGGTGAGCCCAAATCTGAAGTGTTGTGTCTGCTGCTGGGCTCCCCAGCACGTTTGAGGCATGGACATACTCGAGCAAGTCCAGCAAAGGGCCACAAAGATGATTAAGGGGTTGGAGTATCTCTAATATGGGGACAGCCTGAGCTCTGGGACGACTTTGTCAGCATGTATAAATTCCTGATGGATGGAGTAAAGACAGAGATAGACTCTGATAGGACAAGAGGCAATAGCCACAAACTGAAATACAAGAAATTCAAACATAAGAAAAACCTTTTCTACTATCAGAGTGGTCAGACACTGAAACAAGTTGCCCAGAGAAGTTGTGGACGCCCCCTCCCTGAAAGTGTTTTGTCAGGCTGGACAGAGCTCTGAGCAACCTGATGTAGTTGAAGATGTCCTGCTCGTTGCAGGGGGATTTGAACTAGATGATCTTTAAGATCCCTTCTAACCCAAACCATTCTATGATTCTATCATTCTATCATTCTACAAAACACTGGAACACTTTGCCTAGACTGAACATGGAATCTCCACCCCTGAAGATATTCAAAAGTCACATGTACATGGTCAAAAGCCAACTGTACATGGTCCTGGGCAACCTTTTGTACTTGGCCCTGGTTTGAGCAGGTATGTATGGCTAGACAATCTCCAGAGGTCCTGTCCAATCTCAATTATTTTATGATTCAATTAAAAATAGCCTCACATCCCAGCATTGCCTGGTGCCATAGTCCTGTTTGGGTTCAATACAGTGTTTACGTGGACTTAAACAAACATCGTCTGCAACTGTACATGTGGAGCCCATTGTGCTGAAAAGAAGACTGTAAAGTACTCCATTTTCTCCAAAGTACATTCTACAAAAAGATCACAAAGTAAGAAACAAGGAAGAAAAGTAGAGACAGCAATATAAATAAACATATCCTTTCTTCAAATGTTTTATAGTTGAATGTACAAGACTATTCCCTATTTGGGTACTGTAGTGATCAAGAAACTACATAGATTCTTGGATATTCTGATATTTGTAGTCCAGTATCTGCAGAGAGCACTGTAGTGAAGATCATCTATTGTTTTCAGACCATTATTGCTAGATATGTTTATGTGTTAAGTTAAAATATTGTCCTCTAGACTGAAAAAGCTGTGCTGTTGCTTCATAGATGGCATCTCCCTTATCAGTCATCAGTAAAAATTACACATATCTTACTTTGGAGATGTTCAGCAAATAATTTCCAAAAATAATCTCTTTCATAGAGTGTGACATAGATATAGAACACCTTTTCTTGGATACCAGAATTTTATAGACCAGGAACAAGGCACTCCCAGCTATTGTACAAAAAGGACACTGATTCAATTGCTGTTCTATTTTGTGTACCTACTATATTCAAGCAGTTTTGATTGATGGATTGGTCAGGAAAACACCAAAGAGTTATAGCTATAAGGACAACAGAACAAAAATCCCCAAACAATTTCGTATTTCATCACTGATAGTGCTTAGCTGTTAAGGATAACTATAAAATCGGACTGAGGAGATTAAAAGACTAGCCTACCTTAGCACTGCATACATATGCTGAAAGCAGGACAGTAATTGTAAACGAGCTCAAAATGTTACAGGTACTTATCAAAAATATTAAAAGATTATAAAGCTTTGCAGTCTAGAATTCAAATGCCAAGCATTAACACGGATACAGATGACTGTAAATATCCACCACAGTCTAGTACTAATTAGACAGTGACAGACATTTTACTGTTCCATCGATTGGACAGAATGACTGGCACTAATTCTATGAACAAGTATTTCATAATTTTGCCTCTTTATGTCTAAGGTATAGCCCTACCACAATGACAGGTAGTTTAATTATTTTTTTCATTTAATTTGTTATGAAGACAGACTTATTCACTTTTCATGATTTTTTATGATGTCCATTGCCAAAGAACCCAGTATTTCTCAAACTTCCCACCAGCTTGTGAGCTAACTACATAAAATTATCCCACCCTCAATCAAAGCACAGATGTATTGAGGTTGTCTCTCAAATAGAAGTAGGGTCCTAATGTGAGACATTTAAAATAGTTAGCTCTTCTGCTGACCACAGCACAACTTTAACATTAGCATCATAAGGAGGGGGAGGGGTACACTTTGTGAGTATTTCTGACATGCTCAGTGTCACATACGCATTTTAATCAGAGGCAGCAATGAATTCCAGTTTTCTGGCAAGAATCAGTAGGAAGGTAGGAAGCTGCCCCTGTTCAGCTTGTTCGATAGCTTGGTAGACCAGAATACACAGCTTCTCCTGGAAAGTCATCCAGGTGTGTTTGATTCCTTTCAAGTTAAGCTGAGCCTAGGAAGTAGGTCTTTCCCCTCCCAGCTTAGAGCTCTAGTGACTAGATACTTGACAAAGGCTAGATTCTGGACTGCAGGAGTCTGTATCCTGAGTGAATAGAGGTGCTTTACTATTTAAATCTGACTGAAAAGTTTGTCCTTCAGGGAATGGTAGCAGACCATGTGTACTCCTGTATAGCTGCCAAATTACTATGGACTTCTGAGGATCCTTCTCCTGATTTGTAGAGCTCCTTTGATTCATTATAAATTACTCTTTTGTGGCATTTTCTTTCCAACTTGACTGTTTAGGAAGCTTAAATCTCTTTCCTTCATCTTTGCTACTGGTATAACTCAGTGTGTCCTATGACTTGTAAATGCCAGCAGAGTAATTCTGTAATTTTGTGTAAGCCCTTAACTATACTACCTGGAACTTCTCTGAAATCACCATTCTGCTAAAGAAGAATCCATTGCCTTAGAGAAACAAACAAACAAATAACATCATACTTCTTGAAATTCTGGTCAGGAGTGATTTTATTTTAAAAAAAAATTAAAATTGTCAAGTTAACTGTATTTGGTGCTCTTTTGCTGAAAGCATGCTGATTGATAGTTCCCTGATTGTGATTTTTACATTTTAAGCATCTCATTCACTCAGAATAGGTTTATAGGCTTAAGTGAAATTACTTTTTTTTCCTATGGCAGAGATCCAGCGTATTTTACAACTGATTCACAATAAAAGCTCAGAACACAGCTCATCCGCATGCCACATTTCACACAGTGTTTACCTCATTAGTGCCAGTGGAGAAAGCCCCAGAGCCAAGGCATTTTCAATATACTATTTTTCAATAACTTTACCCAAACAGATTTTTGACTAGTATAACATGTAGAATTAATGTATGTTGATAGCCAAAATATATCATTAATGCTTTCCTAACTGTTCCTTCCTTATTATCCTAATGAGCTGACTTCTAGGTTGCTGACTTTCCTTGCCATCACACAAGCATTCCTAGCATCACAGATTTATATGACTCTCTGAAAAGACAAGCTGATTCTGCTGATAGGAAGGGGGAAGAAAGATTAATCTTGGACCAAAAGATGTTGACAGAATCATTCCCAATGGGTATGAAGGTTATTTGAAAAATAGAATTTTTATTTCTTGGCTAAGTCAACTTCTTTTCAGTTTATATCTGTAACAGTCAAGCCCACTCCTGCTAAACACATGCTTTGCTTCTGCTGACTTAATGTTCAGCATTTTTCAGGATCAAAAAACCAAGGTAACAGAATGAAAGATTCAATCCAACACAAAGGGTTTTTCCTTCTTTTTCCTTTTTTTCTTTCTTTTTCTTTTTCTTTTCCATTTCCTTTTCCTTTTTCTTTTGGCTTCCAGCAAGGATTAAAATATGATCGAACCTACTATTCATGTCATATTTTATATATATACATACATATATACACACACACATAAAAAAATTAACCTGAGTGACATTTCCTAAACATGCATAGATAATATTGTAGATAAGTCCTTGCTGAATAACACACTGAAATGCACTAGTTGAGGAGATCGAGCAAGAATACAAGTCACTCCTGATTTAGACTAATAGTTAAACAGTCATTCAGACAAAAGAAGTCTTTTCCTTGAAAAGGATTGTAATCTTCAAAATCATAGTCGTCGTGATATTTTCAAACAACTTTCTCTTTTCTGCTTTTTCAACCTTGTCAGCTGACTGAAATAAGCATGTGCCTCCAGCTAATTGACAATAATGCCAAGAAAAACTGGATAAAATATGGAATTTCTTTCTACCTGACATAATTTAATGGTGTAGATATACTGAATACCTCTTATAGGATAACACTTTTAGGATATTACCTTTTACAGATGATCAAGTTTCCTTAGGTCTGTGCTCTCTTAACTGATGACTCTGAAAACATAAAGAATTATCACATTAATAGAAAAATGTATGATTTCTTTTTATTTTCAACTACAAATGATGGTTAACTATGTATCTTCTAATTTTTAAGGTAACTTGCTTATACTGCAGGAAGTCACTATGGAAAGGAGCATGGTATGCAATGAAAGCACATTTGAGTGGTCTCTGGTTTTGATGCTATTTCAGTAAAAGAAAGAAAATGGAAAAAAATATACAATCCCCTCCAGAATAGTTGTTGTTGGCCATGGAAAAATTGAAAAGATTGAACACTGTTCTGGGAAAAATGAAAGAACAAAGCAGTGAAGACGATTTAGGGCTGTTCTACATGAAATCATACCTGAATAGTCATGTTTAGTCAACAAAACTGGCAACACATCTCAGAGCTTATAAAGTCTGCAGAGAAAAATATTTCTTTAAACATTTTTTATGACAGAGGAGACCCAGAATTCCTGTATCTGTTTCTACCCTTTTCACTTCTTGTCTTTTAGTTTCAATAGTTTCCAAACACCCTTACTTTCTCTTTCTTCATCCTTCCCATAAGATTTGCAAAGAAATTAGAAATATTTAAATATGACTTCAGTTTGTTGAGCAAGTCTTTGAATTGTCTCTTCAAAGGCGAAATTTTCAAATAAGGGATGTTGACTATAGAGAATATTTAGTTTCATTAGATCTGTGTTTCATATCAAAACTCAACGATGGAGGGCAGGGGCAAAGTTCTCCCATGAGCAAGCAAGATATTTTCAGAAGAGTTCATTCCATCTTCTTCAGAAATATGTATTGTAATCACAGTCAAACTTCGTAGATCACCAATCTGAGTCAACTTAGAAAGTCCTGAATTATGCTTATGTGGAGCAGTGTGTAAAATAAATGGAAAAAGACTTTTGCTCAAGACCAGTCTCAACACAATATAAAAAAGGCGTAGAATTTGTAGCTCATGTACTAAGTTTCTACTAACACTAATTCAAGCCTACATGAATTTAAATAGCACTTTGTAGTGTTCTCTGAATTATTCAAAGTCACTGTTTGGCTGCAGAATGGTATGATTATTTAACTAATATTGAACTAATGAAGAAATATATAACAGCTTATTACATTACGACCAATTTAACAACTTAAATATTAATCATTCTGGTATAGACTTCTGAAGAGATTTTTTTCAAAGCAGTAATTTTCCTAATAATATACAAAATATTGAAATAACTATGACTCCTTAGAGAAATCAGCCACCACTTTTATCCCAATTTTTATTGCAATTTATAGAATTAATAGATTTCTAACATCACTTAAGTATCAGTTACTTCTAAGGATGGATAAAGTATGATCAGTGTCTTTCAGTGTTTCTCAGAAGAACAGCAGCCAAACAGCAGTCATTCAGAGAATTAAAAAAAAAAAGAAAATGATTTAGATAAATTTTTTTGTTGTTAATTGAAACAGATTGTTTGTGTGTGCTTTTCAGGGAACTGCTAAACTCTATTTTCAAAATATATCCTGCCTGCAAAGCTCTTCAAATAGCATGTCATGTGGGTCTGAGGACTTATCCACATTAATTACTTGCATGAAGCTGGGGAACTTTTAGGAGAGAGTTAAGAATGTAATCTGTATTCTGCTGAAGTGGTCTTTGCTGTATTGACTGTAGCATTTAATTTTTAAAGTTGCTGCTAAAAATCTGGCTATTTTCTAACAAAGTTTGCAACTTTTTAGGATAAATCGAACATGAGAAGGTTTATTCTTTTCACTTTTTGTTCATATCTTTCTTTCACTCTAGTTTATATTGCTAATGAAGTATACTCTTCTACTTCAAATGCAAGGTACTTTAACAGTCCTTCAAAATATAATATGTCAAAGTAAATAATGTTTGGAATTTTCCAAATACCCTACTAACAGCATATATTTAAAGGAAACCTAGAAAATTTGATAAAAATTGTTCCATTTTTTTCTTAGTATTCGGTCTTATGAAACCTTTCTTCTTTCCGGAAGTAAAAATTATGCCAGTGTTTTCCTTACGTAGCATCCATTTCAGCCTGTAAGTTTGACTTACTGCCTTTCTTCTCCCTGATATACTTCTATGGATAATGAAGATAATCCAGAAGGAAATTATCTTTGCTTCAGAATTTGTATTGATCCTAACAGGGGTGCTGTACAAGTAAAACAACCATAAAAATGAAGAAAACATTTACAATGCCTGTTGCATCTTTAGCATTTTTTCAAACAGATGGGACAGGACTTCTATGGAAGTCCTGCAATACATTATTTTCCAGTTTCCTAAAGCTCACACCCAAGTGCAGCCATAGAAGTAGCTCCTTGTCAATGTCATTCATTGAAGATCTGATATCTGGAATTTCTTTATCTACCCATCTCTTTAGCATTCCTTGTGGAAACTCATTATGAGCCATGAAAAAGGTGGTGTAAAGTTTTGTCTGTATTTGGAATTAAATGGTAGTGCAATTCATTATATTCTACTTAAAATCCCTCAGGCCTCTCAGTTTGGACTCTCAGCCCTGTAGAAGGGAGGAAAAACCCATCTGGATCTATGAAATTATTACACTCTTCTATGGAGAGAGCAGCCTGTATGTGCCAAGATATTCTGACATTTCTGACTATTCCCACTCCAGGAACACTTAGTCAGGGGTGCAGATAAACTAGCAGAAAGCATAACAAGCATAGGCTAATGAGGAAATGTAACGGTGCAAGTACAATAAAGTTAGATTTCAGAACAGTGTTTCTAGCCTTGCAATATCTGAAAATCTTAGACTTGTAAGAAGCTGATACTGATTGGCACCTGAGTAAATAAAATGCTAGTAATTCCACTGGTGGAAGCAAATGGCACTACCATCAGCTGGCAAGGCTTTAAACCATGTCCAGGTTCTCATCAGTTACAGTAGTTTACTTTCCGATGTTACAAAATGCCTATTAAACTTGAAACTATTAACAAAATCCTGCAGAAAACATAGTTAATTCAAAAATTCAGTCTTAATGCTTACACAAACTAACTTTGTATTTTAGAAGACATGAAAATATTGGAAGGCGGGGTGAAATAAAGCAAAGAAATGTAAATGTAAATGGTAAAATTTTATCTATAACTTCATCAGAAAATTTGATTCTGATGTGATTTGTGTTTTGCAGATCCATGGAGTTAGAGAAGGATTTTGTCATGATCAATAAAAATTTGGAATGGTTATATACCAAGACCTTATTAAAGTCAAGAATTCTCATGTGGGTTTTGTCGATATCATTACTCTTTGGAGAGTTACGAGTCAGTGGCAGTGCAATCTCACTGTACCAAAACTCTGCTGCCTTTTCTGTGGGACTGGTGAATGAAAGATGATATTCATTTGCTATAATAGTCTTGTTAGGTAAGTCCAATGGCATTTCAGTAAATCAGACTACAAACAAATTATCCTGGAATATTTGTGAGCCTTATATTGAATAGATGTTTGCACTAGAAGCAGAATAGCAGTAAGTTTCCAGTCTGACAACTGATCCACATTATTTTTGCTATCTTAATGGTGCTGGTTATGGCTGAAACTTAATTCTATGTAAGCATCATTTTAGTATCTAGTATATTACTAGTAAAATAAAAAAATACTGTGAGACTTAACAAATAAAAAGGATAGCAAGCTATTAAGTAATGGGTTTATAACTATATTAAGCTATACATTAAAACTGGACTGTATTGCTACTCCAAACTTATCACTTTGTATACTGAATAAAGTCAAAGAAAAAAACCCATATAAATTATAAAAAGAACCAAATCATAATTGGTTTGTTCAATTGTTGAAAGTTGTGCAGGCTTGACAGATTTGTTCTCTGGACCCAGTTGCCAACTGTATGGAAAAGTTTTAGCTGTTGGCTTTGCCTCAGGAAAAACACTTTAACAGATACATCTGTCTGAAAATTAATCTTTTTCAGTTACCACTGACTATATATTTTTATGGTCATACAGGTAAAATCAAAACAAGGTTCAGACATCTATTAGTATCAGACTCCATGAGTTCAGATTCTATTAGTATTCCAGGTGGGTAAAGACGAGATTGTAGGAAGAAGTCCCAGGGCAATCAAAAGGGACTTCAGGGCACTGGGGCATTTGGTTAAAGGAGTAGGGGCGCAGGTTGTATTCTCCTTGATTCCTTCAGCATTAGGGGAAAATACTGAAAGGAATAAGAAAATTCAGCTGATTAATACATGGCTAAGAGGCTGGCACCATCGGTGGAATTTGGGGTTTTTGACCATGGGGCACCTTTCATGGAACCAGGTCTCCTTATGGCAGATGGGCCACAGCTGATTTGGAAGGGGAAAGGGATTATGGCCCAGAATTTACCAAGGCTGATTGAGAGGTCTTTAAACTAGGTTGGAAGGGACAAGGGGATAGGACAGGCTCACTAGAGCTGAACCTAGGGACGACATGCCTGTGTCAGAGGTAAAACTGTTAGCCCAGCTGAAGTGCATCTACACCAATGCACGCAGTTTGGGCAACAAACAGGAGGAGCTGGAAGCCATTGTACAGCAGGAAAGTTACGATGTGGTTGCCATCATGGAAAAGTGGTCAGATGACTCTCATGACTGGAGTGCTGCAATAGATGGCTATAAGCTCTTTAGAAGAGACAGGCGAAGCAGGAGACGTGGTGGGGTAGCACCGTATGTAAGGGAGTATCTTGACTGTACTGAAATTGTGGATGATAAAGAGGACAAGGTTGAGTGTCTCTGGGTAAAGATCAGGAGGAAGGTCAGCAGGGCGGATGTTACGGTGGGAGTCTGTTATAGACCACCCAACCAGGATGAACAGGCAGATGAGACATTCTACAGAAGTCTCGTGGTCACCGGCCCTTGTACTCGTAGATGACTTCAACTTACCAGATATCTACTGGAAATACAACACAGCACAGAGGAAGCAGTCTACGAGGTTCCTAGAGTGTGTGGAAGACAACTTCCTAAAGCAACTGGTAAATGTGCCAACTAGAGGAGGTGCACTGCTAGACCTGTTGTTGTGAACAGAGAAGGACTAGTGAGTGATATGACAATCAGTGGCCGTCTTGGGCATAGTGACCATGAAATGTTAGAGTTTTCAGTACTGGGTGAAGTAAGGAGGGCTACCAGCAGAACTTCCACCTTGAACTTCTAGTGGGCAGACTTTAACTTGTTCAGGAGATTGACTGTCAGAGTTCCTTGGGAGGCGAAGGACAAAGGAGTCCAAGAAGGTTGGATGTGCTTTAAAAAGGAGTTACTTAATGTTCAGGAACAGGCCATCCCCATGTACAGAAAGATAAGTCGTCAGGGAAGAAGACTGGCCTGGTTAGACAGAGAACTTAGGCTGCAGCTTAGGGATAAGAAGAGAAAATAGCGCCTCTGGAAGGGAGGTGACATAACATGGGAGGAATATAGGGATGTGTGAGGTCATGTAGGGAGAAGATTAGAAGGGTCAAGGCTCAACTAGAACTTGATTTGGCGACTGCAGTTAATAAAAAAAGTTTCTATAAATACATTGGCAGCAAAACGAGGGACAAGGCGAGACCCCCTCCTT
>NW_009624789.1:0-375 GCF_000690535.1 Cariama cristata | reverse complement strand
GGATGAGGAAAAAGCAGAAGTGCTCAATGCCTTCTTTGCCTCAGTTTTCAATACCAAGACCAGTTGTCCTCAGGACACCCAGCCCCCAGAGCCAGATGTTAAGGATGGGGAGCTGAGTGAAGCCCCCGTAATCCAGGAGGAGATGGTTAGTGATTTGCTGTGCCAATTAGACTTTCCAAAGTCCATGGGCTCCGATGAGATTCACCCCAGAGTAATGAAGGAACTGGCAAAAGAACTTGCCAAGCCTCTTGCAATCATTTACCGGCAGTCCTGGATAAGTGGAAAAGTTCCAGCAGACTAGAAGCTAACGAATATAATGCCCATCTGCAAGAAGAGTCGGAAAGATGATCCAAGGAACTACAGGCCTGTCAGCCT
>NW_009624788.1:0-13731 GCF_000690535.1 Cariama cristata | reverse complement strand
TGCTGCGTGACAGAGAAGAGTGAGGAAAATAAAGTGCAGAAAGAGCCCTGCAGACACCAACGTGAGAGAAGAAGGGGGAGCAGGAGGTGCTTCAGGCACCGGAGCAGAAATTCCCTGTCAGCCTCTGGAGGAGCCCATGGTGATGCAGGTTGTTCCCCCGCAGCCCGTGGAGGGGACCGTGCTGCCCACGGAGGACAGCATGCCAGAGCAGGTGGATGTGCTCTGAAGGAAGATGCAGCCCATGGAGATACTGTGCTTGAGCAGGCTCCTGGCAGGAACTGCAGCCCGTGGAGGGCCCATGCTGGAGCATGTTTACCCTGAAAGGCTAGGACAGGGGAAAAGTGTGCAAGGGAAGGAGCAACAGAGAGGAGCTGTTGTGGACTGACCGCAACCCCCATTCCTCATCCCTCTGTGCCACTTGGGATTGGGGGAAGGACATAGAGGAGTCAGGAATGAAGAAGTGAAATTGAGCCTGGGAAAAGGGCAGTGGTGGGGGGAAGGTGCTTTAGTTTTTGTCTTTGTTTCTCACCATCCTACTGTATTTTTGAATGGCAATAATTAGATTAATTTTTCCCAAGCTGAGTCTGTTTTGCCTGTGATGGTAATTGGTAGGTGATCTCCCTGTCTTTATTTTGACCCACAAGCTTTCCATCTTATTTGAATCCATCCTGTTGAGGAGGAGGAGGAGTGAGAGAGCAGCTGGGTGGGCGTCTGTCTGCCAGCCAAAGTCAAATCCACCACAGTTCTTTGTCTTCCTGCAACATGCCGATGGAAACAAAGTTGCCCACATAGCAGTCACAGCAGGGAGGAGCTTGTAGGCCAAATTACTTATTCTTTATACTTGACTTCCTATAAAATTCCCAAACAACTATATGTGCAACAAGACCAGAACAGCGTATTTATATCATAGTTGCATTGATTGGACATGTGTTGCTGCTATATCCTATTTTTAAGAGGAAGGTCCTTCCTAAGGAAGAATTCCTATCTTGAATTATGACAAGGTTTCGTGTCAGGTTTTGCTATCTGTTGTAGGTAGATTAATAGAAAGTTTGTGGCATAGAGAAGAGAGAGTCCTATGATATGACTCATTGCGCAAAATAGAATTTTGGTTACTTATCTTCCAAATTCATGGCTAAAGAAAGTATATACTGACAACTGTCATCCGTGGACAGATGACCAACAGGTTGCAGCATTTGGATGTTGAAGTAGACCTGATGTCCAGTATATCATTTTACTCTCGCTGTTCTGAATGGAATTCGTGAACAAACGACCACCAAAAACTCTGTTTAGGTGAATAAAGAGAGCATTCGAAACAGAGGTTTGACTGGGCATCAGTAATGTAAAGGACAATGTATTTTAAGACTTATGGGGAAAATTTCAAGGTCACTAGAAGAGCAAGAGCAAATTATATGGCTCTAAAATGGATTTCATTTGGAATGACGGCAGAAACCTTGATGATAAGTCACAAAATGAGGACAAATTAATACACAAAGAGATAAAAGATTTAATGAAATGCCTGAGATTGTTATCAAGCTGTTATGTTGGTAATTATGCCCATAAATATGTTAAGGTGGGCAATAAATTATTCTGGAGAAAAATGTCTTCGAAAAATGGGTATTCCAGTGCTGATACTAACTGGAGACTTGTGAAAATATTTTACTTATGAGCTTGAGAAATGGCCTAAAAGATGCAACTGATTTTGTTATGCAAAGTATTAGAACGTCCAGGGGAAGAAAAGTAGAAATATGACTATTTTATAAACAAGGAAATACACATACAATTGCACAATCAAATGCAGCAGATGCAGTGCAATTCTGGCTACATTCAAGTAAGCAATAGTTTTCCCTTTAGTAGGAATTTAATTTCTTGATAGTTGTAAGGAATCAAGGGAGTAGTTGGAACTAAAACAGTGCTCTTAAATTTCTCAGCTAGCTTTATTCATTTTCAGTAGGGTATGTCAGACTCCATATGTTTAAATTTCCAAATTCATTTTCATGTGTGAAATCTATCGTATTCCAACTAAACTTGAAGTATGAAATTTAACAGTTAATAAATTTTATAGCAAAAATAATGATAGAATTAATCCAATCTGGTATTAAGTGTAATAATATCCAAATTTAATCTAGTCATTCTTGTGTTAAATTAAGATTTCTTAATCATATCTTGCTCAAAAATGCAAGGCATGATTTCACTTTCTCAAAATTTTGACAGAGGTTGTTCCAATTGCTTGTTGTTTGTATAATATACTGTAAAATATACAATATATTGGGAAAAAATCTGTTTGAGAGTGTACAGATAAACAAACATGAAAGATGTCAGTATCAACAATAGTTCATGTTGTAATAGTCTGAAGGTTTTTGTATTTTCTCAAATGTCCTTTCTTTTTATGTTAGGAAATGATTTGAGGGTTCAGAAAGTTAATAGGTGTCATGACATTTTTCTATTTTTACACAGAAAATTTTAACATGAGAACAGTGAGAAACGTCTATCCAGGCTTTCCTGCTGGGAGGAGGGACACAGCAGTTTCTAATTTTTCCAAGATACAAACAACATATGTATTCCAAGACATATGAACTTGGCAAATGACAACATAATGGACAAAACCTTACCAAATCTAGACATGTGAGACTATTTACCTTAAACCTAATGTTAATTCTAGTTAAGTTTTATTACTTTCAGTAAGGTATTTTTTGCTGTCTTTTCATAGTGGGTTTTTTTTTGCAAACGAATAGCATCAACTATGTATGTCTGTGAGACACCTCCATCTAATGCACAACTGATTTGTTTATGTCTTTATATGTCTTTGTTCTATCTTCCTTATTTTCTGTCTCCCTACCTGACAATCACAACCTTTAAAATGCGGTTTGGCCTAGTAGCATTCACTTTTGGGTTCACACTGAAAACCAAGACATCTAGCTTACCAAAGCCACTATCTATGATAGAGGCCAAGAGTGGGTGCTTAGGAAATAGTATTCCTAAATATGTCCTCCCGTGAATATTTTTTGTAGAAACTTCACAAGGCTCAGTTGTATCCACACCATTATTTTTAATACTGCTAGATGAATATTTCTTCCAAAAATATGCCTAATTACTTTTGAATCCATTTTTATAGCTTTATTATCCAGAATTTTCTGTGGCAATGAGTTAGTATTGTGAGAAAATAGGTATTTTTTAGACTTTAAAGTGATAAGCTGTGAACACTTTAGCTACTTTTAAGTATTCCTTGATGGTTTTCCACTTAAGGAGTGGTACTGAAATGCTTAAAAGCCTATAGGCATAGGCTTGACAGACAGGAAAGAAGTTTCAGCAAATATATATCAACCTCAGTCATTATCTCCGTTCTAATTCCTCTTATGGATTTATCCCTAAGAGGAATTATTAGGGAGCCAATAGAAACTCACACATCTAAATCCCTCTGGATTTTTAGAGTATAATGAGCATTTTCATTTCCCGTCTTGAGACACTGTGTGGTATCTCTTTGCATTCCTCCATCATGGCCCTTCACCCGTGTCAGAAATGGATGGATGAGACAATATCTTCTGTCTTTCTGGCTTCTAAGGGCATTGTTCAACTCATCTCGTTAACATTTGTACAGTGGCTGATCAGGACTACTACAGAAACTCGAAGTACTAATCCAAAGCTCACTGAAGTTAAAGAAAAGATTTCCATTGACTCCGCTGGGTGCCACGTGGCTCTCAGGCTCCAGAAGGGCAAGGACCTGACAGCCTTCTTAAGAACATTTCCTTTTATATGTTTATCATAGGCTAGAGGCTTTTGTTACAAGGCTAGAATGTCTGACATCTGCTCTTGGGTGCTACGCTTGAAGATATTGTGTGAGTGTAAATAATGACATACTGTACAGGCTGCTTAGCTAACAATAATACTGAAAATATAGAACTGTGCTGAGACATCAGTGCAAAACATAGTGTGTCGCTTATCTAATGTATCATTTTATTGGAGAAGGCAGACTGTTAAAGGCACGGTATCTTTCCAATCTGTTCAATCGTATTATCTGTCTGCTAGAATGTTATAAACACAGGATCAGTGATCACAGTCACAACACAGCTGATATTGTGGTGTATACATGTAAATGATGTAGCTGATGCCAGAGCTGTAAATTTACCTGGATGTTTATCTGGAAAGAGAAGAAACGGCTCACCCTGAAATTCATAATGCCTCTAAATGAGGAAGTAGTAAAGAGGTGAAAGGTATAAGGAAGAACAGTTTCACAGTAATTCTCTTACTTGTTCTATCTTGACTCAACTGAATCATCTGCTAGGATTGGCTGTCTTTAGCTCCACAAGAGGAAAAATCCCCATTTAGCATGTAACCCCAGTCCAGAGTCCAACACGGGGCTCACAGTGCCAGTGTTTGTCCTTCAGGAAGGTGCTAGGTGAGGAGAGGAAAAGATCCATCCATGCCTGGCACATAGGAGCCTGGCACAAGAGTGCCCAGGCCAAGCGTTACAACTAGGATTAGCGGTATGTGTTCACCTTTAAAATATGAGTAACTGATTCTCTGTCCATCCCAGCATTTTGAACATCCTACTTCAGTTTCCCAGTAGAATATCCTCATTGCCAGGCCGTAAGTAAGACTGAGAAGATGTGAGAATAGAACCATAACCATTCTTCATGAAGAAGTTGTGCCACTGGTTGGGCAAAAAAAAAGCAAGAAACTGTCGTGTGAGGGACAGTAAGGATATATGAGCGCACATATCTACTGCCCAGTGATAAGTTCCTTCTGCTTGGAGGAGGAAATCTTAATAACTTCCCCTTTTGCCTACTAGGACACTGGTTTGAAACCTTAAACAAAAAATTTGCTTTTTGACCTTGTTGATAAATACATCAAAAGAGGAATCCAAAGCTATTTAAAACTGCAGATGGAGAGAAACCTCCCCAGGGTAAAAGTGTTCTGCCAGCATCTGCTGGCAAGTAAAGGTAGCTGCCAGGGTAGGCTAATCCTCATTTGCAATCAAGTTACATAAGGATTTGAGGCACTGTTAGCATTCCAATACATTTTGATGCTCGAGTTTTTATTTGGAATTGAAAACCTGTGGTGAGAGGTCTCGGTTCAGTGTACCTGGGTGAACATGTAACCACACTGCAGCCTGTGACAGCATCATGTTTAAAAAGAGTAAAATCGAGAAAATGGGAAGGAGACACCAATTTCTTTTCCCTGTCATGTTAAGAATTTAGTCAGGACCCCTGCGTTCCTCTGCAAGAGTGGAAACCCTGCTGGGTTTGCTGGAAAAAGTGGGCAGAGGAGAAGGGTGGTAAGTGCAGCAGTAAAGACAAGTGGTGATGACGGTAACATCATGTTTGGGGTAAGAGATAAACCTTTCCAGCAGTTGGACTCCTCTATCATAGATTACAAAATAGAAGAGAGGAATAGTCTAACAGAGATACACAGTGATTAATTATTGTGCCCAAACACAAAAAAGACTTTTTTTTAATTTTCTTTTTTCTTTTTTTTTTTTTTTTTCCCAAGTGGGGAAATATTGTGTATTACTGAGCAACCAGACAGTGCTGTTTACTTTCTCAAGTTCAGAGTGCTTGAGACATATTATTCATATCTTTTGGGGGAAGAAATATATAGAAATTCTACCCCCAAATGGTCTAAGGACAACACGCATAATTGAAATAACGCAAAGGACAGATGTCTGGGTTTTCAAGGGCAGGTGGCATCTAGTATGTGGATATTGAAGTCTATTGCTGATAACAGTATGCTAGGCAATACGTAAAGGGCAGGGAATAAGACCAGGAAGAGTTTTCTGAACAGTTGTAGGAGAAACAGAAGACATCAACTCGGTTTGAGAGAAGGAAAGGTAAAGTCAATTTCAGGAAGAAGAAAAGATGTTACTAATTTCACTGTCTTTAATATCAGGAATGTGATTCGTGCTTGATCCAGAGTGATTTTTGTCTACTTAGCAGGTAGGTAGGAGAAAAGATGAGAAATGAGCACTGAGAAGGGAATTTTGGTCATACAGTGAGTTTTCCTATGTGTCTGCCTTTCAGTTTTGAAATGGTGCTGCTCTTAGATCATAAACAACTAATTCACTGTAGAACTAACTAATGGACTTGCAATAGTGAAATGATATTTTTTTGTTTATTTTATAGTGTTATTCATCATTTTAAAAAACTTAGTATGAAACTCCAAGGTCAAGGAATGATGGCAAGTTTTATTCCTATAACCCCAGTATGAAAAAATCTGAAAAGTATACAAAAATGCTTGAGCATTGGAAAACTAAATTAATTATTTTCTCTAAAGCATAACTCACAAACGTAGCTCTTTCTGTAAGCATTTCTGGTCTCATAACAATGCAACAACTGTTATTGATTGTAATTGTGGATGTATTTGGAATTTGAAATCTATGGCACTTTTTGATGGATTATGACATTCAGAAATATATTTCATTTTGTCTATGCTGCTATGTATGAAAATGTGAATAGCAGAAACCTTGTGTGGCCAGACAATGGTAGCCTAGGGGTCAAAATGGCAAAGTAAAAGAATACCTGATGGGAAGTAAAGCCTGTGGATCTCAATTTGTAATTTGGAAATACTGAACAAGGCTATTTTGACTATGAATAGTTCAATCCAATTCCATCAATGACATTTTGCGAAGTAAAATGTATTTCCTGAACGTTTTTTTGGAAGACATTTTCTGAAGTAATTAAATATCCTGTTTGTACCAGTTTCAGTTTCAGTATTCAGTTTCAAACACTTATTTTTATTTTTATTTTTTAAACTACAGAGCATTTTTCATCTAATTGCTGGATCTCTTCATGATGTGAAAATTAATTAGGCAATTAAAAATGGTGCCACAAAGACCAGATGACCAACACTCTTCAGCCAACAGAGTATTTCGATGAAAATAAGCACCTAATATACTTTCAAAGAACTCAACCCTAGTTACTTATCAAAATCTTGACCTTCATTCTTTGCAAAAGTTAGCCATTAATTTGTTTTTCAGTGTGATGAAATTAAAATACTCCTTATTTGCCTAAGCTGAATTTTCCTGTTATAACAAAAAAGTAACAATTACAATTAAATTGAAAATCTGTGTATGATGCAGAAAATTATAAAATCTGAAGTAAGCGTTCCAAGGTTTCTCTCTAGCAAAGGAGATATTAAACAAATAATGCACAGTCAACCGTTAGGTTATCATTCTGTAGTTTTCTGGAATGTAGTAATCCCTAGTAAGACATATTAAAAAATATTCCATTCATCTCTGAAGTGCTGATGCATTCACAGGAGTTATGAAGACCTGACAGGAAGCCTGGCTATAGCAGCTCTTCCAAGGTGATAGCTGTAAAGGAGTCATACAGATACTATTAAAGAGTTATTTAATTACATGAAATAGTATTCGAATGGTGGCTTTTGTTCAAAGTATGTTTGATTTTTTTAAGTAAAATTGTATTTCTCAATGGATCATTTTGGTGGAATGTTGCATATTTTTAATGAATGTTATTTAAAATGATTATTTGGTTAATTTAACTGTCCTTAAATGAACATTTTAGGGACTGTTCCTAAAAGAATATGCCTGAAGACTAATCCATGAACACTGATTTGTAATATACAGTGGAACATGCACGATTTGTTTTCTTCAGTGTATTAAGAAGATAAGTTCTAGCTAAGTAGTATTCTCACATTCCAGAAGACAAGGCAGTTTCTTACTTCGTACTGTTAAATTAATCTTAGGGAGATGGATGATCTCATACACACATCCTTCATTTTGTGGTCACACACTTTAGCGTCATGATTTCTTTTGCAACCATACTACATCGCAATTTTGTATATATATAGAACTAATATTTCTACGTTGCTGAGTATCACTATTACAGTGACTGTAATGATGAAGCTGGAGTCTTTAAAGAAGGAGATTAAACAATCTATTGTTAGAAAGGTTAGTTCTTTCAGCCCTTACCAAGCCGATTTTTGATGAATCTGTAATGTTGTAGAGGGTAGCTGTGCATACACTTACAAAACACAACCGAACACAGAGGAACTTTTCACACAGTAGAATTCTGAAAACAAAAAGTTTAGACCAGTAAAGAAGCAAAGATGGCAGGAGGCCTGCATGGATGCCCAAGTAGATCCTCATTAAACTCCAACGTAAAAAGGAGGCATACAGGAGGTAGAAACAGGGACGGATGACTCAGAAAGAATACAGGAGTATACAAGGGTAAGAAGCCCATATGAATCTGGTAGGGGATTTGAAGAACAGCAAGAAGGGCTTCTACAGATGTATCAGCAGAAAAAAAAGACTAGGGAAAATCTGGACCCACTGCTGGATGGGGCAAAGGCCCTGGTAACAAAGAGAAATGTTGAGGACAATGAGCCAAGATACACAATGACTTTCTTGCTTTGGTTTTTAATGGTAAGACTGGACTTCAGCAATTCCAAGCCCTTGAGATGTGAGAGAAAGACTGGATCAAGGAAGACTCACCTCTGTTACGGAAGATCAGATGAGGGAACATTAAAAAAAGTGGAGATGCACAAGTCCACAGGATCTGATGGCGTGTGCCTACAAGTGCGAAGTGGGCTGGCTGATGCCCTTGTAGGCCACTTTCAATTATCTTTAAAAGGCCATGGTGACTGGGGGAGGTTCCTGAGGACTGACAGAGAGCAAATGTCACTCCTATCTTCAAGAAGGGCAAGAGGGAGGCTCCACCGAACTACAGGACAGTAAGGACAGTCAGTCTCACTTCAGTACCTCAGAAGGTGACGGAGAAAACGCTCCTGGAAATCATTTCCAAACATATGAAGGACAGAAAGGTGATCGGGAGTAGTCAACATGGATTTGCAAAGGGGAACTAATACCTGTCCAAGTTCATAGCTTTCCACAACGAGATGACTGGCTGAGGAGACGCGAGGAGGGCAGTGACTGCTGCTTGCCTTGACTTTAGTGAGGCTGTTGACACTGTCTCCTTTGCAACCTCATAGACAAACTGATAAGACACGGACTACATAAATGGACAGTGACGTGGACCAAAAACTGTCTGCGCTGCTGGGCGCCGAGGGCTTGTGATGAGTGACATGAAATTGAGCTGGAGAACAGTTACTAGTGATTTACTCCATGGGTCAATATTGGGGCCACTATTGTTTAACATCTTCATTATTGATGTAAATGGTGTAGTAGACTGCACCGTCTGCAAGTCTGTAGACAATGCAAAACTGGGAAGAGTGGTTGGTTCACCAGGTGACTGTGCTGCCCTTCAGAGGGACCTCAAGAGGCTGGAGAAATGGGCCCACCGGAATGTCGTGACTGGGGGTCCTGGCGGACAAGAACATTTGTGGCAAAGGCCAACAGCATCCAGGGCTGCATTGGGAAGAGCACTGCTGGCAGGTTGAGAGTGGCAATCATTTTCCTCTGCTCAGTACTGGTGTGAGACCACACCTGGAGTACTGTGTCCAGTTCTGGGCTCCCCAATACAAGACAGACATGGACATACTGGAGTGAGTCCAGTGGAAGGCCACAAAGATGATTAAGAGCTTGGAGCATCTGTCAGATGGAGAGGAGAGTCTGAGAGAGCTGAGACTCTTCAACTTGGAGAACAGAAGGCTTGAAAGATCTTATCAATGGGAGGGAATGAAGAAGAGGGAGCTAGATGTTTCTCATTGGTGCCCGCTGGCAGGACAAGAGGCAATGGGCACAAACTGGAACACAGGAAAAGCTGTTTAAACATAAGAAAAAGCCTTTTCCTAGTGTAAGTGGTCAAACACTGGAACAGGTTGCCCAGGGGGGTGATGGAGGCTTCATCCTTGGAGATATTCAAAGCCAAACTGGACAGAGTCCTGAGTTACCTGCACTAGTTGACCCTACTTTGAGCTGAGTGTTGGACTAGGTGGTCTCCGCAGGTCTATTCCAATGTCATTCATTCTGTAATTTGGTGATTCTAATTCTTCCCTGAGTATTTTTGTCCTCTCTGGCTCATGATTAAAACACAAAAATTACAGTTTTGAAAGTAAATGGTATGCTTTGCTGATTGAGAGAACATCATCGTTCTTGAGACAATGATTCTCTGAAAACAATGATTCTCTATCCCCTCCTCAGTCTATCAAACTGATGATATGCATAAGGATTTTATAGGCTTATGAGATTTGGAGAAAAGGTTGTATAAAATGCAGAATGTTATTGTACATGTTAACACATAAGAAGGTTAGCTACTCTTCATAGATCTTTGTAGATTACTACTGAAATTTGAGACATAACTACAGAATTAATTGTGTAATGCTGCCCACATGTTTCTATTTTCATATGGAGAAACTGGTGCAGATGTGTTGTAGGTGTATATAGTCTCTTTTGGCAGTGCACTTGGTTTTATTGGGGACGTTGAGTTTGATTAAACAATAGATATAATTTCATTCATTTATCTCAGATGACTTGTGGGTAAAACTTTGAACATAACTCTTTCAAGCAGAACGTCTATAATAAGACTGTTTCTTATGATTTCTTAGTTTTGATCATAAGTAGGCAGTCCCTAATTTAAGATAATTAGATGCTTATTTCATGGTCTTTTAAAATCCTTTTCATGACTAGCAAATTATCATCCCCCTAGATAGGTGGTCACACATTCTAGCTATGTTCTGGGCATTTCTGCACAGTCTAGAAGAGTGCAGTGTTATAATTTAGGACAGATTTTTGCCTACCTCTCTAATTTGGCACCAGATTCCAGAGAACGTTTCTGATGTATGGTACTGATATTCAGACAGGAAGATAGATCAGCAGCAAGACCTTTGTTGACTCCTTATTAAAGTATAATATTTCTCTTGAGAATGAATGGCAGTTCTGCTGTTTATGTAAACAGAAAGAGACACATAGCCTGGGGGACAGACTGTTAGGTGTGCTCCCTCATAAGGCAGCTCGTTGTCAGCAATGAGAAGGTAGCTACGGTTGGACTCAGAGTACATACTGGCAGGATGTCTGGACCCAGGAATATTGACCATAGGTAGAGTTGGTCTTCGTAGCTGTTAGGCCAGCAGGCAGTCTGGGGATGCACTAACAGGAACCAATTAGGATATTCACAGTGGTGCTCAGATATGTTTTGAAAGACGTACGGGAAAATGAGCCTTTTTGGTGAGTCCAAGACCTCTGGAAAAATTCTAGGATTCAGTGTTGGGATGGTCGCACCCTATCCTGTTCAGTCAGCTCTCAAATATGTGTGTGCAAAGACATTGTGCACTGACAAAAACTTAATAGCATGGTTTAGCTACTTTCCTTCAGCCTCTCCTGACCTGGGCCTGCCTGCCTTGGCCTCAGCCATCCAGCCCCTCTTCCAGGTCTTGCACTCTTTCTATGTCTGTGCCACTCCCCGACCACTCATACTGTTATTGCTGTGGTCTCACCTCTGTCTGATACTCTGTGTGCTACTGCCATACCTCATTAGTAGCTTCTACTTGTCCAATGGCATGATATCCAAATCTGGAGTTCCCCCAAAACCTCTGGTCATCCTTGTTCTTTCCCGCTTTCTCTCCTACAGTCTTAGCTCATCCTCTCACAAGTTCTACAGCCAGGTCAAGCCTTTCTGGAAGTTGAAATATTTCAATTTCACAATTAATATCCTGGGTAGCTGAAATAAACGGCAGACAAAAATTAAACACAGCCCATGTGGAAGTTGTTTCTTGGAAAATTTGAAACATTAGTTTCTTTATTTCTTGTTTGGGGGGTCTTCTGAGCTACAAAACCTAAATATTTAACAGAATTTTAGAGAAACTATTACAATTATGACCTGCTTTCTACACCCAGGACTGGAGATAAAGGTTTTGGGAATCTGGATGAGAAAGAAGTATTTAAAATATTAAAGAACCTAAGCAAGCGAACAAGCAAGGCCGAAATATTGTTGTAGCGTGATCAATTGTAGCAGGGTAAAAATACTTAGCTGAGTCTTTTCTGCCAAAGTTCTCTTATTCAGTCTGAGACTTTGTGATGTAACAGAAGAGAAAGTTCCTAAGAGACTAATCAATCTAACTAGCAATATTGAATTCCTGTGGCATTCAAACGAAGGTGAAATTGATGTAAATTGATCACTGTAGAATCACTTCCTTTTCTGTAGCTATCTTTAAAAAAAATTATGTAAGGGGCAGCTTCCTTGCAGGCACTTTTGACTGTCTTAGACTACAAGTGCATAGCACACTGGACATGGGGAGAGAAAAGGTCTCATGCTGCTGTAAATATCGGTGTTCTTCCATGCAAGATTTCAAGATGGATTGCATTAGAAGATTTTTAAACACCAGTTATACAGGAATGTTGCTTTCTCCCCATCCTGTATGGTACGCATGCAAAGTGGTGGTGCAGGCACTATTCTAAGGTTTAGATGGTAACTGTCAGATGTTGGCCAGTCCATAACTTTAATAAGATACATTTTCCTAGTTGTACATTTTTGACTTGATAGATTTTTAACGAGAACATAAATTCCATGCCCACACTAAGCATGGCTATGCCTGGTCTCATTACAGTGCCATAAATACAGAAAGGCATACAGATATGTATCTCCTAACTTCTGAATGAATTTTTTCTACTGTTTGAAGTCACCTGACATGATCTTTTATATGCATCATACATGAAGAAAGAACAAGCCTATCAGTCATGCAGTATCTCATGCAGCATCAGAAGTACACCTGGGATTTCTTAGTGTAGTCTTGGTCTGTTCTCCCAAGAGCATTCATTTTAATTTGCCAGCCTGCTTCAACAGGAAGATGCCTATGAATATTAAACTTCTATCTTAAAGGAAGGATTTAATAAGATAAATATATAAAGCTATACACAATTCTGAAACTTCATCATCATTCCAGTGTGGTGATAGAAACATCAGGCTCTTGTTGCTTGTGGAATGAATTTGAGCTGTATTTACTGTAATACCAAAAGAGAACTCACACACTATTCAGGGAAGACTCAGAGTAATGTGGCTCTGTTGGTATCTTATTTTAGCAATATCTGTGTCTATTAAAATGGCAACTACTCTGCATTTTTAATTTACTGTGAGTGAGAATGCTTTGTCAGGCTCTCGAACAAGACACTTACCAAAAACATTCAACAAGGAGCAAAAATTCCGTGTTTCAGTCAAAAGAAACATGATCAAGTTTCAAGATAACGCAATGATGTTAACTCAGAAAAATGCTTAATCTAAGTAGCCCTCTTCTTTGCATATGGCTTTTGTTTTGGTTTGTGTTCCATTGGTCCATATGTGTGCATGCATAAAAATATATTTCCATTAACAATATTAAACATGAACCTATAACTTAACAGCCTACCTTTATATCCAAGTTAGATTATAGTAGTGCTAAGCCAATAAAAAATTATATTGCTTGAAGCATTTTGCTAGGAGGATCAGTGCTCACAATAGACCATATTATATCACACCTCCTGAACCACGTATGAATTAAGAAGAAAGAGAAAGACAGGAAATGGAGATTGTAAAGGTCAACATGAAGGTGCTATACATGGTATGTATATATTTGAACAGTAACCCTGTTAAGGACATTGTGGACTTTCAGAATTTCTTTGTGGAAAAGATAGTGCTTGTTTATATTTCGGTACACCTCAAGTTGCACTTTCCAACAGTAAAGACTTTCCAATCACTTGAAAACAAAATTTGTTGACTTCAGGTCCCTATGTCAGATTTTGAGAAAAGGATCAAGAGTTCATATTTCTCCCAACTCAGCATGTCTAGGTGTCTATTTCAAAAACTACACTTTGGAAGGATGTCCTGGTTTTGGCTGTGATAGAATTAA